>NW_017670917.1:98068-191349 GCF_001879085.1 Nicotiana attenuata | reverse complement strand
TTTAAAATTCTCAAGCGACAAATAACATGCGCAAATCACACCGAGGCGACGGCCCGATCCAACAGAAATGTAAACTGTGCACTGCCGAGGGTCGAACGGCACGAACCATAGATGCATCTATTACCCCGCTCGCGAATCATCCATGCGACGCGGTCAACATAAAATAAACAATCACCCTGCTCGCGAATCATCCATGCGACGCAGGTATACATAAGATACACAATCACCCTGCTCGCGAATCATCCATGCGATGCAGGTACACATAATATACATGCTCAAATAGCCAATTAGAAATTTATCGGGGAATAATTATCCAAATAAAACCAATTCTCCTTTAACAATTTTTAAGAAATGAAGCTTAATTCTTTTTGAAATTCATTTGCTAATTTAATGTTATTTAAGCAATTCAAGTTATTGATGGGTTCATAAATAATTCAAGTATAACATGCTTTTGGGTCCTAACTACCCGGACAATAGCATAATAGTAGCTACACACGGACTCTCGTCACCTCGTGCGTACGTAGCCCCCACAAATAGGAGCACATAATCAATTATTTCACCTACGGGGACAATTCCCTCTTACAAGGTTAGAAAGGAGACTCACCTCGCTCCGAAGATCCATAACCGGCAATCTACATTCCTCCGAAGACTTGCACCAACGCACAATGCTCGAAAACTAGCCAATGATTATACAAATCCATTAATATATGCTCGATTAAACTTTACAAGCCAATTTGTAACAATTCCTAACCCCGAACGAAAAGTTAACAAAAATGCCCTTGGGCCCACGTGCCCGGAATCCAAAAATTTTTGAAGATAAAGATTAACCATGCCTTCACTAGCTCAAATATATAATTTACTCCTAATTCCATGCTCAAATTCGTGATCATAATTCAAGAACACTAATTTTCTAGGTCTTCCCTCAAACCCCAAGTTTTTCTACAATTCCATGCTCAAATCCATACATAATTGATGTATTTAACTCAAAATAGGTGGGGGTAACTTACCTTGCCATTGGTGATGGGAATCCTCTCTAAAAAATCCTCCAAGAATCGCCCCAAGCCAAGAAAAATATGATGGGAAATGGCCAAAATCGGATTTTAAAACAACATTCTGCCCCAGATCTTTCCGCATCTGCGGCTCCCAGACCGCTTCTGCGGTCCCGCAGATGCGACCCCAATACCGCATCTGCGGTCCTCACCAGGCCTCCCCCTTTCCGCTTCTGCGCTCCATCCCCCGCAGGTGCGGTCCCGCATCTGCGTCAAAATGACCGCATCTGCGGTCCCAGCCCCCATCGGCTCCAGCTGCTTCTGCGGTCCATCTCTCGCTTCTGCAGGGCCGCTTCTGCTGTCCCATTTCCGTAGAAGCGGAAATACCAGCAACCAGCAGACCTCAGCCTTCCCAAAAATCCATTTTTGATCCGTTAACCACCTGGAATTCACCCGAGGCCCCCGGGACCTCAACCAACCCTACCAACAAATCCCAAAACACGTTACGGACTTGCTCGAGGCCTCAAATCACATCAAACAACGCTAAAATCATGAATCAACCCCCAATCCAAGCTTTATGAACTTTAGAACTTCCAACTTTTACTTTCGATGCTTAAACCTATCAAATCACGTTCGATTGACCTCAAATTTTGCACACAAGTCATATTTGACATTACGGACCTACTGCAACTTCCGGAATCAGATTCCGATCCCGATATCAAAAAGTCCACTCCCGGTCAAACTTCTCAAAAACCTTCAAATTTCTATCTTTGGCCAAATGGCTCCAAAATGACCTACGGACCTCCGAATTCACTTCTGATCGCGCCCCCAACTCCAGAATCACCATACGGAGCTATTTACAGTCTCGGAATCCCAAACGGGCATCGATAACACTGAAATGCACTTCAAGCCAAACTTATGAAATTTCTTCTAAAATGCTAACTTCCACAATAGGCGCCAAAACACTCCCGGGTTATCCAAAACTCAAACCGGGCATACGCCCAAGTCCAAAATCATCATACAAACCTGCTGGAACCTTCAGATCCCAATTCCGAGGTCGTTTACTCAAAATTCCAATCCTAGTTCATTCTTTCGACTTTAAGCTTCTGAAATGAGAATTCTCTTTCCAAATCAACTCTGAACTTCCCGGAACTTAATTCCGACCACGCGTACAAGTCATAACACCTGAAATGAAGCTGCTCATTGCCTCAGGCTGCTGAACGGAGCGCTAGAACTCAAAACGACTGGTGGGTCGTTACAATTTGAAATCTGCTAAAACTTCAAATCTGCTCAATTATACTTTTTGATCCAACTGCGATTGGTGTAAATGTACACTATGGGTGAAGTTAGCAGATTTAGTTGGGAAATTGTTTCTCGAGATATTATGAACCATCAAAGTGTTCTATCTAATGAAGTCAAGTTAAGCACAAAAGTTTGAGTTGTAGAATCTTCGAAAATAGTGAATTATTAAGTGCTATTTGAGCCAAAGATGACTGACTTTAAACACTTAAAATATCCAACATTAGTTTATTGCAAGGCTTTGAACGACAGACACGGCTAATGACAGAATATATTGTCGTATACGACTTGATTTCAATGGCATTCTCTCTTCTGACTACTCGATTGAATGATATGAATTTGCTATCATACAGTTCAACGGTTTGGCATGGCTTTTCTTGGGTGTTCCCACCAGCAACTCACTACTTTACAAAGAGGTAATGTTCAAGCATACTCAGTAATCCTTGATTCTCCACTGTGCACTTTGCTGATTAAAATTTACAACTATGGGAATTTTCTTGATGTTGTATTGTAGGAATTCGAGAAAATGAAAGGAGAAAGACAGAATCTGGAGAGAAGAGGGGAGAGAGAAGAGAAAAAAGGGTTTGTTGTTGTTGTGATAATTAAATTCTGTTGGTGTTAATGCATTTTAATACTAAAATTATAATATTAAAGTGCATTATTTCTTGTGAGATAGTGGTTATAAATTGCCAATAAAGCGGTCATTACTTTGGTGTAACTCATTAAACCACTAATGCCATGATCTACCACTAATTATCAACTAAAGATTAAATTTTGTAACCACCAACCATGATCTACAATTTTATTATCCCACTACCTTATTATTTATTACATGTAAGAGATTCTACACCTATAAATAGTGGTATTTTTTTTGTGTTTGAAATGGAAAAAATATGGTAATTGTGTATGAAAAAGGTGAAAAAAGTGAAGTTGATTAGAGAAAAGAGAGTTAAGAGAAGGAAAATGTGACGACCCAACCTGTCGTCTCATGTATTACAGCCCCGTTTCCCCCATTCATTGCTCTTTCATGTTTTATTATCAGCAACGGGTGAGTTAGAGTTTAATTGAATTGGTTTGGATAGGAAATGAGACACTTAGTCTCTTTAAGGAAGGTTTGGTTTGGAAAAGTCAACCGAACGTTGACTTATTAGTTAGAAGGCTCGGATGTGAACTCCGGTGATTCGGTTAGCTTCGGGAGGTGATTGGTGACTTAGGAGTGCGATCGGAAGTGATTTTGGAGGTCCGGAGTAGAATTAGGCTTGAATTGGCAAGTTGGCATTTTGGCGAATTCCGGTGGATAGGTGGGATTTTGATCCTAGGGTCGGAATGGAATTCCGAGAGTTGCAGTAGCTCCGTTAGGTGATTTTGGATATGTGTGCAAAAATTTCAGGTCATTCGGACGTCGTTTGATTGGCTTTGTGATCGAATGCGTAATTCGGAAGTTTTTAAGAAACTTAGGCTTGAATCCGATGTGAAATAATGATTTTAGTATTGTTTGATGTGTTTTGATGATTGGAACAAGTTCGTATGATGTTTTGGGGTAGGTTGGTATTTTTGGTTGAGGTCCCAGGGGCCTCGGGGTGATTCCGGGTGATCAACGGAAGGATTTTTGGACTTTGAGTGTTGCAGAAAATGCACAGCTGTTGCAGGCCACTTTTGGCCTTCGCGTTCGCGGGGGTGCCCATCGCATTCGCGTAGTTGTGATTTCTGGGTCATCGCGTTCGCGATCGTGGCCTCGCGTTCGCGTAGAAGGGCCTGGTGACCCTGCCTAGTTTGTTCATCGCGTTCGCGATGAGGGAGTCACGTTCGCGTAAGAGGACGTCCTGTGCATCGCGTTCACGTTTGGAGTATCGCGTTCGCGTAGGAGATTAAGCTGGACCATCGCGTTCGCGTGAGGGTCGACGCGTTCACGTAGGGTATCATTTGGTCAAAGGAAAAATTTGCCTTCGCGAACGCGGGGTGTTGACCGCGTTCGCGTAGAAGAAAAGCTGGGCGATATAAGGGTTTAATTATGATATTTCATCCGCGACTCATTCATAGTTTCCTCCATTTTTGAACCACCTCAAGAGCTTTTTGGTGGAAATTGAAGAGAGTTTTGACGGGAATTGATTGGAGGTAAGTCTCGTGACCTAGAAACGCTATTTTATTGAAGAATCAACCTTTAATTCTTGGAAAATTGGGTATAAATTTGAAGAACTAGGGCTTGGGTTTTGAAATAAAAATTTGGGATTTGAAGGGGCATTTGAACTCCGATTTTGGTAAATTTTATATGTACGGACTCGTGGCGAGACGAGGAATCCGGTAATGTAAATTTCGTAATTTTTCGAGAAGTGGGCCCGGGGCTCGGGTTTTGCCAACTTCGTGAATTTTGGTGTTTTTCGAGTCTTTTCGATTGGGTTATGTTTCTTTAGCCTATTGTAATGTATTCGTTGTGGTTTTAATCAGATTCGGCATGCGAAGAGGTTGATTCGAAAGATAAAGGCATCGCGAGCTAGACTTGTGGCCGGCTTGAGGTGGGTAATAGATGTAGATGATGACCTGAGGGTTTGAAACCCCGGTATATCACATTGCGACGCTATATTGAGGCGAGACACGTACTCTATGACGAGTGCGGGGTCGATTGTGACTGGGGATTGTGACCTAGTCCGTTCCGAATTATGTTCGTACTGCGTTCTTGACTAGAAATTGTTTGGTAATTATCCTACTTGGAGTTCATGAATTGTTTGGGGCTTTGTGCCTATCATGTGCATCCTTCAGGGATCCTTATCACTGCTTCCATGATGCTTAGCATATTTCATGATATCAGTCCTGAGTTAGACACTGCCTCGAAATGGTTAGTAAATAAATAAAGGTTTAAACACTTAGCTCTAAAATTCCTAATAATTGAAACTAAAATGAATAGTTTGACTGTGCCCGATTGGCTTGCATGCATATATATACCTGGACTGAGTGTGGATCGGGCTGCACGCCGCAGCGAATGTTACGATGATATTGCGCTTGGGCTGTAGGAGCCCCTCCGGAGTCTGAACCCCCACAGTGAGCGCGGGTACCCAAAATGGATCGGGCTGCGCCGCAGCGGTCATGTGCATTGCATTGCATTCATGCATTTATACCTATTTGTCTTATTTGTCCTGGTATTGTTGTTGTTCCACCGTTTTATGTGCTGAATCGCTGATTATAGCTTTATATTGTAATATTCCGGGATTTCTTACTTTCAGCCATTATATATGTTTATTACTCACTGAGTTGGAAGTACTCACTTTACTCCCTGCACCATGTGTGCAGATTCAGGTGCTCCGGAGACTTAGTGGAGCTGTTTGCCGTTTTCGTGAAGTTTATTTTCAGGAGTTGTTGAGGTAGCTGCCTGACGTCCGCATGACCCGACTCCTCCCCTTTATTTCATTTGTCTTTCCATATCCTAGACTTCTTTATTACTATGGATATATTACTCTGTTACATCTAGAGGCTCTAGACTCGTGACTCCGGATCTATTGGGGAATGTTTGGATATTCGTTATTATATTCCGTACTATTTTATTTAGATTCGGATTGGAACTTTGATAATTGCTATTTTAATCGTATTAATTGTTAACGGATTGCGTTTTTGGGTTGAGAGTATTTAATTGGTCGGGCTTGCCTAGCATCAGTGTTGGGCGCCATCACGGCCGGGATTGGGGTCGTGGCAGAAAAAATCTAAGTCTCCAACATATTCTCTACAAAAGAGAATATTATTTCTGTTGCAGGAAGGTGTTCATTTTGGTAGAGCTTTGGACTGAACAACTTATCCAGAGTTTGTTCGAGTCATACAACGTTGTCGGGCTGTTATATCCTGGAGGGGACAAGTCAAGAGTATTATTGTTGGACTGGTGAAGATGCTACCGCAGTGGGCTTGAATCTCCTTAAAAAGAACGAGATATCTGCGCCTCAGCCTGCAGAATATTTATTTATTTATTTTCATCTTATTTTTCAATTGTAATTAGTTGTATTTTCACCGACAAAATCCAATTAAAAGGTTCGTATGCTTATTTTACTTGTTCAAAGGTAATATAATGGGGGTAAAATGTTGCCATTGTGTTATGCTAATCATCACTTAGCAACTACTTTTTTTTCATAAGTTTTGCTAACTTACAATATGGCTGCAAAATTTTAGTAGTGTACTCATTCTTCTTTTCCATAAAACGTCCAAATCAACACCTTAATTAAGAACACGTTTAATAGAGGGATTAACGGTGGTTTTCCTAATTTCCTAGTGATGCTACACAAGCATATTTAATCGGTTAAGTCTAAATTTTGGAGTCGGCTTTGCAAACTGTACAAGTAATTGATACCTCTGGAATAGTTTTTCATTTTTTTTAATAATTTTTTTATTTCACTTCTATTTGGAAACAATATTGTCCATTCGTGTCCATTTGCGAATGGACCTAATTATTTTGCTTATAAATGTCAATGAGTAACGACCTAAAATAATCTATATATCTATATCTATACTATATTAAAAGCATGAAGGCCCTTAGCAAAATATCGTTCGTTTTTTTTACCCTCAAAAAATAAGATTTACATTAGACAAAAAAGTCTTTTAGTTATTTTTCTAATATTTAGCAACTATAATCTTTACTATTAAATCTATTTACTTATTTAAATTATGTAAGAATTCTAAATATTTCAGAATTTGAAATCAACTAAACTTTTCCATATTAAACTTTTACTTATTCCAACTATGCACAAACGCGCTTTCGCTTAAGTATTCTCATACCAAATAGAAAATTTTCACTCTTTCTTCTTGAAGGCCGTTTCCATTTGAAATGCTTGGACTAAAATAAATTAAAAGATAAATTAAAATTAAAGAATTTATTTAATTACCAATAAAAGAAAGTAGACAGTACTTTTCGATGGAAAGGAATATATTTTACTCCATAATAGTCTGAAGGTTTACCTTTTTTTTTTAAGTATAATAATCAAGTAACATGATGTCTTATTTATTGAATCCAAACAGACGATATATTATTTTTAATTGTTAATGATTATGTAAAGTCAATCAAGATATTATCACAGTTTGAAGACGTGCATATCGAAATTGTTTTCAACTGTTTTCTTACTTATCTCTTAATTAAAATTAAGAAAATAATTTAAGAGGAAGAAGTTTAGCATTTTGATACCAAATATTCAAATGTGATAAAACATTAGAATAATTGCGGTAATTTTTTTTTAATATCTATAACTTTCAAATAATAAAATTTTATTTATTATGTCTTTTCTTACTCAAACTATGCAGGATATCATAATATTTAAAATTCCAAAGTCAATTAAAAGTTTACCTTACTAAATTATTCTCTTTAATTTGTAACAATAAATTTTTGACAAATATCTATATCAACATTACGATTGTGACAACGCCAATTCAAGTTATAAGAGAGAACATTAATCTTCTTTTTAATTAAGTAAGATTCAATCAGTTGAACTCAAGTACCATGTCAGTATAATATTACTAACAAATAATTTTAATTAATTAACTGTAATTTTATATCGTAACTCAATAAAATATCTTAAAATATGTATACATAAAAATAAATATTTTAAAAACTATTGTAATGATTATATGTACCCATCAAAATCTCCATAAAATATTAATAAAATTTTATACCTTTTGAGAATTATATTACACTACAAAATACTTCATGTTAGATAAAATAGTAATCAACGTTAATTCTCTACCTTAATCTTTTTGACAATCATTGTTTTCTTTCAAGAAAAAACTTAGTTAGATATAGACATTACCTATCCAATTGAATTTTTTGGTACGATAACTAAATCTAATAAAATATCTCGTTGTTTTCCGTATTTTTCAATTTGAGTTTCACTAGAAATAAGATGAAATTCATACTATTAGGTATTTAAACTAACATAATTAATTTTTAAGAGCATGGTGAATATAGTATTGTTGCAATAATATTTGAATACAAGTCGACATATTATTCAACTACTAAAGCAAAATGCATAACTCATATTGTTAAAGTTATGATAAGACATTGAAATACTTTTTTTTATTACGTCGGGTAAATATGATAATATTTATCTTTTTTAAGAGCTTGCTATTTTTAAAAAAAATTATTTTATAATTCAGTCACATAGTTTAACAATATTTATGTGATTTTAAAATCATTTTACATTGGACAAAATAGTAATATTATTATTTTCCTAATATATAGGATTCTAAGATCCTATAATTTTAGTTATTAAATCTTTCCTTATTTGAATTATGTAAGAACGAATTCCTAATACTTAGGAACTTGTATGTGAATCTTACCTTATATAAATTAGTAAAAAATAGATTAACCCACAAAATCGTATATTTAATGCAAAAGCATTATAACAATGAACCACAAGAATTTCTTAAAATTTATATCTAAATAATAAGGTTTAAAGCATATCGGCCACCTTGAGATGGTAATATATTTATTCCGACCTTGATATGGTAATGGAATTCACCATTTTCTACTTTGAAACTGTCTTTAAGCACAATTTCACAATTTTTAAAAATTAAATTATTAAAAAAATTTAAACTAGATCTCTTCAATTATAGTTCAATATTTTTCTTTCATCAATATAATATCTGATTAAATTAACACATTAAGTTATGTACGAGTCGATATAGTCTTCTAAAATGAACTTAAGAATATACAATTTTCCAAAAAACAAAATCTTAAATGTTTAATAATTATAGTTTCTTGCTTAAACTTTAAAAGAAGCATGATAACTTGTGAAATGAAGTAATTACATTATAATTGGAATTAATTTTATGTTATATATTTACGAAGATGATTGAACACTTATAGAATAGATTTTCTTCTTCTTATTGAATAACTAAATAGGATAAATAATTATCATTTAAGGAACTTAATTATACTTTTTATTTTATTTTATTTATAACTAAATTACAAGTTTAATGTAATATTTTTATATTCTTATAAAAATAAATTTTATTTGAACAGTGTAGAAAGTTTTAGCATTCACAATACTTTAAATAATTAAATTTTAATTACCTTATATCATTATTTTCATATTTGAACGACACATAATTGTTATCCCTTTCATGTTACAATTAAATATCGAAAACTTGGAATGAGCTAATATTAGGAATTTGAATCAACAAAAAATAAATTAGTTCTTTTAATGTTTAGGACAAATAGTTAAGTCAAAAAATCCAATTCAATTATTTGTTAAATTCATCGTATAATTAAAATTATTTTTCAAGTTGACAAAACTCTTAGGATGCCTAAATTTGTTTGCATAAGAATAGTATTTGGGATGAAAAAAATAAAACAAGATAGAAAACTTAACATGGAAATTTGTATGGATAAGCCTTTTCAACTAAAGCTATATACTATATTTTAAGGAGTATAAAATTATTTTTATTATATAATACAAGCATACTATATTTAATAATAAAACATAATTTTCTGAAAGACCCTACATTCACTGACTTAGGTACACGCGCAAAGCGCGTATCCTAAGACTAGTTATATTAAAAGTACGAAGGTCCCTAGCGAAATGTCGTTTGTCTCTTTTACCCCTTTAAAATAGAATTCACAATGTACAAAATAGTCACATAATTATTTTCTAATATTTACACTTTGAAATTAACTAAAATATTGTTCATTAGCATTTTCCTTATTTGATTTTTCACGTTAGAAGTCCTAATAATTAGGACACAAAAATCAAGTAAGATTTACCTTCTATAAAGTATTTACCTTTTAAATTAATGAGCTTTATTTTGCCGTAATTCTAAATTGAGAATATTGCTTCTCTATAGGTATTTGTTCATTTTTATTTTATATTTGATATTAAATTTTATGTTAAATATCTTTCTCAATAACAACAAAAGATATTTAAAAAGTACAAAAATATAGAAAGTTAGTTTCTCTTCTTTTAAGAAAGAACAACGACGATAAAACAATGTGTAATTTTTGTCTTCTTACCAGTTTTGCCGCTTTATTTTCCTTTCAAACAAAAGTATTTGATACTCTTAAAATTTTAATTGGTAAGTTTTCATTTAACAACTAAAAAAAACTATTTGACTTGGTTAAATTATATTTGTCAGTTAAAATGTAGACAAATTTATCTGAAAAAGAAAAAATATACAGTTAAAATACATAATTGATGCATCTAAAAGATATATAAAATAAAATAGTAGATAGTTTGTACTGCATTATTTTGTTTAAAACTTTTCTTTGACTAAAAATAATGGAGCTTTAAGCAAGTATATTTACATAGTTTTCTCCCAAAAATAAATACACAGTTCAAATAAATAGTTAAAGGAAAAATAAAAATGAAGTATACAACTGCAACTTCATTATTTTTTATTGTACCTATTTTATTAGGCAAAACAAAAATATTGGAGCTCGAGCCAACTTTTATTTACTAATTTGACTCGAAAATAAAAATACAAAATTAAAATAAATAGCTATTTGTCTAGGAAAAAATAATAAAAAATACACTGTTGGTATTCCATTATTTTGGATAAAACTTTTTTTTATTTGGCTAAAATGATAGAGTTTGAGTTAAGATTTTTTACAAATTTGACCCAAAAAAACACACAGTTGAATCATAGCCATTTTTTCCGAATAAAAAATTTTGAAAATGCAAAATGAGGATAAGATATGCATTGTATATTAAGAAGAAGCAAGAATAAATACACAATTCATAACAATAAGTATTGTATATGATTATGTGATAATTGACGAGAAATACTCTATCTGAAAATTAATTTTTTTATTGTTCCCACTCTCACACGCCTAAATGAGAGTGTGTCAATGCTCTTTACCATGTCAACAACCCGGGGATATCAAATATCAAATAATAAAGTTTAGGTGAGTAACTAAGACTACGAACAAATTAGGTTTGTAACTAACAATCTTTGCCGAAATTAAGATTTTCTTAACATAAATTTCATGTTTTGCTCATAATTAATATATCTTTTCAGAATCTAATAACATTAGGAAATCTCATTCCAAAAAAAAAAAAAGAAACTTTTAGATGCACAGATATGTATTTGGACAGAGAAAGAAAGCCACTTATGAAACAAAGAAAGAGTAGATTAATCAAAATATAAGAACTGAATCCAATACATTTGCAATAGCATTTTCTTAATCTATTGAAAATAATTACTTTTGTATTTCTTATTGGTTAAGGAAATAAAATAATTGCGTTTTGGTCGTGAGAAAAAAAATGTCTTTTATCAATTTTTTGTGAATGAGATGATTAAGGACTTATAAGTGGAGTTTTTTATTTTATTGAGTTACCTAAATAGAATCAACACTCATTAATTTTAGAGACTTATATTTTTGTTAACATTAATTTTATAACTCAAGAAAATTTTTAATATAATATTTATTTAATTTTCAAAGTTTTATATTTATTGAGATAAAATACATGCGCAATGCGCGTACCCTAAGACTAGTTATCTTAATATTAGGGATAACTTATCGAACATGAGTTGTTTATACAGTAAATATATAATTATAACCGGATTCACAATCTAATATTTATATATATTTAATAAATTTCTAATAGAAATACATTATCTACACAAAAGTTACTGAGTTCCCGAAAATTGTATACAATGCTCTCAATCCGCCACTGGCTATAAATATCTGCAAGTTTTTCTTCAGGATATATATTATAGTTTAATTTCTATGAAGTGTAATTACATCACAAGTTAGAAAATGAAAGAAGAAATGTTATTATTATAAATTATTGTATGCTTTTCCTTGAATACTAGTGTTAGGGCGCATTGCGCGTGTACCCTATCTCGATGAGTAAAAATTTCTTCAAAAAATTACATAAAATGTTATTTTAAAAATTGAACTTGAGTTATGAAAAACTATAAGTATTGATCTTAGATAGCTAACAGAGTCAAGCGTGTATCACTCCCAATACCACCAAGCAGAAACTGAACTTGAAATTTCTTCGATAGAGGGCTAGGCTGAGCCAACTGTTTTAAGTTCAGGAACAAAACTATGAATCTACCATCCATGGAGGTTCTTAGTCATTATTAAGGTCTTTGGACGAAAAATCCTACACCGCGTCCTAAAAACCAAATTACAACAACTATGAACCCAACCGAGCAGCTAATTCTCATAGACCTAGGCTGGAACTTCTTCATAGTCAAATTTGCAAAAGACAAAAATATGACAAATGCACTACACGGAGGACCTTGGTTCATCATGAGCCATTTCCTTTCCATCAGGAATTGGGAACCAAAATTTATGCCGGCGAACTCCCAAATTCAAGCCACAGCCATATGGATATGGCTACCGCAATACCTACCGAATACGACAGGGAAATCTCAGAAAAAGTGGGGAAGAAGATAGGCAAACTCCTGAAGATAGATACGTGCACCTCCGCCGCTCTAATAGACAGATATGCAGGAATCAATATCCAAGTGCTTATTGAGGTACTTCTCCAAATAGCCGTGGTAATTGGAGACCACAGACAACCAATTGAGTAAGAGGAAGAGGGTACACTATGTAAGGGGTGTGGGAGAATTGGTCACTGATGTTCTAAACGTCAATACCACACAAGAGGGGGGGTGATTTGTGTGGTACCCAATTTTTGCTCTAGAAGAACCTGGTTCTTCTAGGTGTACTAACTACTAATGTTTGCGGAATAATAAGCACATAAAATAAAGAACACAGAGATTTTTACATGGAAAACACCAGGCTCAAAAGGTGAAAAAACCACGACCTACTACTCAGTAGGATTTTTCCAAACTTCCACTAAAATCACTGAGCCAAAACAGCATTTACAAAACTCTTTATAAACCTAAGGATTAACTCTAATCCCATTGTAGCACACAGCCTCAACTGTTGCGACAACTTCAAGTTAGCATATAACTTGAACACTCTAAGTACCTAATACAATTGCTTCTATGAAAGCTGAAAGGTGCAAGTTTAAATCACCTACTACAATTGAACTAGAAATAAAGAAAGACACGATGGAATTTGTTCTTCTATCTCGTTCAAGTAGCTTCAGGAGTGCACACTCAAATTTCACATAAATTGCTTGCAAAATTGCCTTGCTCTTGCTCTCAATTTAGTATAACTTCTGCGTTTGTGCAATCCCTATAAAAGAGAACAATCACTGTTATTTGATAGGTTAGTAATTAGAGTTTGATTGCGACTCAAATGCTCATCTTCCATCGAAGTTGATTCCTTGAACATCACAAACTCCAACACTATCTTTTATCCGGATTGTGTTCTCTTCTCATAAGGAGACTTTCTCCCCTTACCCAATATGCAACCTTTTCGATCAGATCAGGAGATATTGTTGCTTAATCAATGGGACTTATCTCCTTCACGTACATCTCACATCTGTAGGTTGATCATGACTGTGCTTCACATGATGGACATGGTCCATGACTGAGTTCATTTGTCATTCTTCAAAACTTCACCTGTTCTTGGGCCAACAAATTCCCCCTTTTTTTATGATGACAAACTCTGTGCTTTTTACTGATTCGAAGCCTGTAAGAACTCAGCTTAGCCATCAACACTAATTTAGAAAATTCACTTATCATTAAGGACCAGGTTAATTAGGTTATAAACATCACTTATTTCAGAATATGTAAAGCACAATATCTCTTCCCCCTTTTGGCGTCATCGAAAAGTTGCATACACAATGTGAATCCCAGATTTTAATAAATACTCATGGCCACAGGGGCAACGGCAAGTGCAATCATGGTAATATCATCAGTAATCAACAAACATATTTAAACTATCAAGGTCAGAATAATCATAGAACAAGAGAAAACAACAATTGTCATTGATAGTGATATGTTGCCATTAACAATCCACAAAAAGAAAGAAAAATATTCAAACCATGAGCAAAACCAGAAAAAATCCTAATCTGGGTCACTAGGGGTCACTGGGGTACTAGACAAGTTCAGGAAATAAGTGCTAGGAGTCCTAAGGCTTGGAGGAACTGGGAGGTTGAGTTTGGAGAAGATTCAGCATGTTCTGAAGAATTCTATCATTCTTCTCCTTTTCTTTGGCAAGCTAAGTTCTAAGGCCATCCCTCTCAGTTTCCAATTCAACCACACGAGCCTTGAGCCTAGCAATTTCAGCATCCTTAGCTCCACATTCCTGAACCAAAGTTCTAACTTTGCTATTGATGGGTGTCTTCAGAGATGAACCAGGTTCAACTGGAATGGCATTGACTGGATAATCACAGGCCAGAAGAGTTTTGATGCCAAAGTATTCCTTGCTCGAGGCCATTTCCCATTTCTTCAAGGGCACATTTAGCCTGTCCAGAACTGTGGTCAGTATGAAGCCATATGGAGTATAAACCTCCTCACCCTCTCTCTCTCGGTGGGAAGTATAAGAAGAGCATGACGGGCCAAATCAACAAATCTGGTCTCGTACTGAGTGACGGTTATAGAACCCTGCTGAAGGCGCTCGAACTACCTCCGATAGTCCTCTCTTTAAGTGATAGGAATATACTTCTCCAAGAATAGCTGAAAGAATTGGTCCCAAGTAAGAGCTGGCGACCCAGCTGGTCTGGACAAACAATAATCCCTCCACCATTTCTTGGCGGAACCTGACAGACAAAAAGTAGTAAAGTCGACCCCATTGGTCTCTGATATCCCCATGTTCCGTAACACCTCGTGACAACTGTCTAAATAGTCCTGGGGATCCTCTGATGATGTATCACCGTAGGTGTGACGACCTAAAGGGTCATCACCTGTTTTCTCTCTCCTTTCGTGCTTCCGAGGCCTTGAAAACCTCATTTTAAGTTGCCTCGATTTACGTGCGCAGTCCGAGCGCGTAGCCGGAAAGCTTATATGTGAAATTTTGTGAAAAATGCTAAATTTTGGTGCTAAAATGAATAAATTTGACTTCTGTCAACATTTTGGGTAAACGGATCCGGACCCGTGATTTGACGATCCCGGAGGGTCCGTAGGAAAATATGGGACTCGGGCGTATGCCCGGAATCCAAATCCGAGGTCCCGAGCCCGAGAAATGAATTTTTAAAAGAAACTGTTTTTCTGAAATTGTTAAGGAAATTTGAAATGAAAATTGACTAGAACGTGTTGGTATCGGGCCCGTATTTTGGTTTCGGCGCCCGGTAAAGGTCTTATATGTGTTTTAAGATGTTTCTGTGAAATTTGGTTGAAATCGGACGTCATGTGACGTGTTCCAGACTTAAATCTCAAAAATTGAAAATTTATGAATTTTGAAGAAAAATTAGTGATTTTGAGGTTTGATTCCTCGTTTCTGATGTTATTTTGGCGATTTGATCGCACGGTTGAGTTCGTAGGATGTTGTTGAGTTAGTGTATGTGTTTGGTTAGGAGCCCCGAGGGCTCGGGAGTGTTTCGAAGGTGTTCCGGGGTGATTTTGAACTTAGAAAAAGTTGCAGAAAACTCAGTTCTGGTGTTCTGATATTCAGTGCTATGCGATCGCATAGGCCTTCCGCGATCGCATAGGGTTAAAATCCCAGGTACCCTGTTTGCTCAATGCGATCGCATATACTCTCCCGCGATCGTGTAGAGTAGCCACTCTGCGCTCAATGCGATCGCATTACCTTTCCGCGATCGCAATGTGTAAAAGCCAAAAATCCGGAACGAAGCCTGTTTTCTTCTACGCGTTCGCAATACCCACTCTGCGATCACATTGACAACCGTTCCTATCCCTATGCGATCGCAATCCCTTCCCGTGATCGCATAGAACAAAATTTGCCCAGTTATATTTAATTCCCAAAACAGTGTAGTCGCGGACCATTCACAAAAACACCCGAGTTTCATCTTCTCCAAGGTCCTTAGGCATCCATTGAAGCTCCCTTTCATCAAGACCACTTGGGTTAGTAAATTCCAACGTGTTTTCTTCATTTTCCATCATTAATTATTGAATTCCTAAGCTTAAATCATGTAGTTTAGGGTGGAAATTGGGGAAATTGGGTAGAATTAGGGCTTTTCAATTTTTCTTGATTTAGACCTCGTTTTGGGGTCGAATTTGAAAACAAATTATATATTCGTGCTCGTGGGGGAATGGGTGATATGAATTTGCTCCGAACCTCGTGTTTTGACCAAGCGGGCCCGGGGTCGATTTTTGGAATGTTGGGAAGAAAGCTTAGAAATCTAAAATTAGGAATTGGGTTTGATTTGTTTAGCATATATTGATACTGTGGAATCATTATTGTATAGATTTGATTGAGTGGGAGCCGAGTTTGAGAGGAAAAGCGGTAATTGAGGATTGAATTGGCCGTGGAAGTTTGAGGTAAGTGTTTGGCCTAACCTTAGCTTGAGGGAATAGGAGTTGAGTCTTGTTTGCTACTAGCTAATTGTCAAGTACGGTGTATAAGGCATGGTGACGAGTATCTATACATTGGTGTCTAGCATGACCGCGAGTCCTTAAAATGCGATTATCATGATTTGTTGAAATTTCCATGCTTAATTGAGGATTCCTATATATTGTAAAGAACGTATGAAAGACATTATGATTATTTGACTCTCCGGAGCATTGGCTCGAATGATGAAGTGAATTATAAAGTAAGATACGAAAGAAAGAGATGGCTATTGGTTATTCCCTTGCCGGGTCATTTTGTTGGTTGTTGTTTTTCTCCCTTGCCGGGATATTGAGTTTATTGATATTGTTCCCTTGCCGGGATCTAACTGCTTTATTGTATTCCCTTGCCGGGATTTTCTGCCATTGTTTGTTTACTTCTTTGCCCCGTAAGTCTGACTGTTGTTTGGATGAGAAACAATGATATTTGAGGGTCGGGTTGCACGCCGCAACAATGATATTTGAGGGTCGGGTTGCAAGCCGCAACAATGCTATTTATGGATCGGGTTGCGCGCCGCAACAATGATATTTGAGGGTCGGGTTGCACGCCGCAACAATGCTATTTCTGGATTGGGTTGCGCGCCGCAACAATGATATTTGAGGGTCGGGTTGCACGCCGCAACAATGATATTTGAGGATCGGGTTGCACGCCGCAACGGTTGCTTATTCAAGGGTGTTTAGTTGGAGTATTCGTTTCTTGATTCGTTGTAAATTCTTTGGCTGCTTCTACCTTTATATTGTGTTTTCCTAATTGTAACTGTAACCTCCCCATAACATGTTCCCCCTTCCGTTGTTGATTATTTACTTCCCGTATTTCTTTCCGTCGTATGTATATATTTGAACTGCATAGGTTTATCTGGTAGTCTGGTCCTAGCCTCGTCACTACTTCGCCGAGGTTAGGCTAGGCACTTACCAGCACATAGGGTCGGTTGTGCTGATGCTACACTCTATGCTCTTTTGCACAGATACAGGTTTTGGTCAGCAGCTCCAGTAGCGTGGGTGCAGGTTTCCGGTCCAGCGAGCCACCGAGGTAGCCTTGCAGGCGTCCGCAGGCCCAGCGTCTCCCCTATCCTTATATTTGACTGTTATCTCATTGTATCCGAGACAAAACAGAGATGTTTCTTTCAGACCTTGTATTTGGTATTCTTAGATGTTCGTGAGTATGTGACTCCAGTTCTTGGGTAGAGATTCATGTTGGGAATTCCGTATTTTATTCAGTTATTTGAAATTTAAGACTTTCGCTTATGCATTTAGTTCCGTTGCCTTTATTTTAATGCTGTTGATTATTAAAAAGGAATAGGTGCTTAATGGAAAGTGATTAAGTTTGGCTTGCCTAGCTCCTACTAGTAGGCGCCATCACGACCCCCGAAGGTGGGAAATCCGGGTCGTGACAATAGGTAGTGATGAAAAGCTTGGTAAGCCTATCCAACCTCCACAAGGCATCAGAAGACATATCCGATCCATCACCGGTCTGTGCTACAACACCCGGCGGAACTACCCTAACTGGCTGAGCTGCTGGAGTCTGGAACTGGAGAGCCATCTACTCCAAAGTGTGAGTAGTGGGAGTCTGTGCTCCTCTCCCAGCCCGAGAGACGGCTGGTGCTACAGGGAATGTACCGTCCTGAGTAACACTCTTCATAAGGCCCACTAGACGGACCAAAGCATCCTAAAGTATCGGGGTAGCGATAACCCCTCTGGGACCTGAGCTGGCCCCGCTGGAATGGTCTGGGCCAGAACCTCGTCATCAAACTCTACCTGAGGTTCCGTCGCTGGTGTTTTTGCTCGAGCTCTAGGCTGAGCCCTGCCCCTGCCTCGGCCTCATCTTTTTTCCCTCTTAGGAGCTGCCACCGGGGGCTCGGGCTGCTGATCAGTTGATTAAGCGGTACGTGTTCTCTCCATCGACGAAAGAACAGAGTAGAGTGTTCAATTAGCATTGAGAGATCAAACCGCATGACAGAGATGAATAAAAGTGAAATTGTTCCTAACTCTGTATCCTCTGGGAATAAGCACAGACATCTCCGTACCGATCCCTCAGACCCTACCTAGCTTGTTCGTGAATTGTGAGACCTAGGCAACCTAGTGCTCTGATACCAACTTGTAACGACCCGAATTTTTGCACCATCGAGACCGTGATGGCGCCTAACATTGCACTTGCTAGGCAAGCCAATGTTAGAGATTTGTTCACCTTTTTCCTTTACCTTTTTATAATTAAAATTTAACAAAACTAAATCAGCAGAAATAAAAGCGGAAGTACATGATTAACTGATTATCCTTATACTATTAACAAAATCGAAATAGTTACCACCCAGAAATTGGTGTCACAACTCACGAACATTCTATGAATACTACAAGTAAGGGTTTGAAAGAAAAATACATCTGTCTCGAAGGAAAATAAAACATAAATGAGGAAAAATAGGAGGGACGCCAGGGCCCGCGGACGCCTGCAGGACTACCTTGGGTCTCCTGAATGAAGTATCAGCAACTGACCTCTCGATCAACCACTACCAGCTCAGAAATCTGCACAGAAAGTGCAGAGTGCATTATCAGTACAACCGACCCCATATACTGGTAAGTGCCGAGCCTAACCTCGACGAGGTAGTGACGAGGCTACGACAGGGTATAAATAATATATCCTGCAACAATTTATAATAAGGCAAAAAGAAAATACGGAATGAAATAGGACAGTAACTTGCATTGAATAAATACGGAATCCATTCGTTCTACAATACTCAGCTATATCCAATCCTTAAGAGAGTTTCAACACCATAATAAGGAATCTCAGCAGAAGAAGAATACATAAACAACAAATGATGCGGCGCGCATCCCGATCCTACCATATAATCAATAACAATATGGACATTCACCCTTATTACTCCTTGTTGCGGCGTGCAACCCGATCCCACGAGTCCACCCTTATTACTCCTCAATATATCACCCTTATTCCTCTTGTTGCGGCGTGCAACCCGATCCCACTTGTCCACCCTTATTACTCTTTGTTGCGGCGCACAACCCGATCCAACCAGACAATCACATTTCACCCTTATTCCTTCTGTTGCGGCGTGCAACCCGATCCCACCATATCAGTACCAATCACAAAATAAGAACAAGTATTTCACAATTTAGCTCAATACCCCCCACAACATTTATACCTCGAACCAAAACAATAGGAGATCTATATAATTATGAAACTTCATCAGTTCATACTACACAGCGAGACCAACCAAAGTGTACCATAAAGCACCAATAAACCAACTTAAACCAACAATGTAATATAATAAAACTACAGAACAATTAATACCTTCAATAGAGAAAACAACATTTAACAAGAAGCGATTAGGCATGGAAGCAACAATGAGCAAGTAGCTGTCAAGACAAGAAAACAATATATTAGGAAACGGGGAAGGGAGCAGGCTAAACAGATAATTTGGCGGCGCATAGGTACTCGTCACCACACCTATATGTCACACACATGGAATTTCACATAGTAATTAAGTCAGGGATCCCTAATCCCTCGAGTAAAAGTTAGACGAAACACTTACCTCAAGCCAACGGGCAATTCAAAGCTCAAATACCACTTTAGCTCTCGATTCCACCACCAATCCACTCGTATGGAGTCATAATAAACTCAATCACATCAGATAAAGAAATCAATTCCAATGCATAATTATAGGTTTCCCACCATTTCCCCCAAAAAGTCAAAAACCGACCCCGGGCCCGCTTAGTCAAAACTCGAAATTCGGACCAAAACTCAATTACCCATTCACCCCCGAGCCCGGATATACAATTGGTTTTGAAATCCGACCCCAAATCGAGGTTTAAATCCCCAATTTATAAAAATCCCTAATTCTACCCAAACCCCCAATTTCTACCATAGAAATCTTAGATTTTTGGTTGGAAATTCATTAAATATGATGGGAAATTGAAAGAAATTGGGTTAGGATCACTTACCAAAGTTTTGGGGAAGAATTGGTCTTGGGAGAATCGCCTCTAGGGTTCTAGGATTTGAAAAATGTGGAGAATGGGAGAAGATCCTGTCGAACTTATATTTTGAACAGCTGCAGATGTCGCATTTGCGACCTAAGCTTTGCAATTGCGAGGCTCGCAAATGCGAGAAAAGCTTCGCAAATGCGAACTCTTCGCATTTCTGCTGCCTTCGAAAATGCAAACATATTTTTGCAAATGCGGTGCAGTGATCGCAATTGCGACCACTTTCTTCGCAAATGCGAAGAATTCCCACCCCTGATCAACTTCGCAAATGCGAAGGATTGTTCGCATTTGCGAACATAAGCTGGCCCAGCTTCTCTTCCCATTTGCGATGAGAAGCTCGCAAATGCGACCTCAACAGTGATCGCAAATGCGAACCTTGACCTCGCATTTGCGAGGTCTAAGGTCTGCAACACAGCTGAAGAACACCAGCAACTTTTCTAAGTGCTAAAACCTCCGTAGCCTTTCCAAAACT
Source organism: Nicotiana attenuata (assembly GCF_001879085.1). Lineage (NCBI taxonomy): Eukaryota > Viridiplantae > Streptophyta > Magnoliopsida > Solanales > Solanaceae > Nicotiana > Nicotiana attenuata. Next base: position 170,268 of record NW_017670917.1, on the reverse strand, counting down.
CACCCGAGCCCTCGGGGCTCCAAACCAAACATGCACACAAGTCTTAAAATATCATACGAACTTGCTCCCGTGATCAAATCCCCAAAATAACACCTAGAACTACGAATTTAGCACCAAATTGCATGAAATTTTCAAGAAAGTTTCAAAACTTCTAACTTTTCAACCAAAGGTCCGAATCCCGTCAAATAAACTCCGTTTTTCACCAAATTTCAGAGACATGATGTAATTATCATATTAAACCTATACCGGGCTTCGGAACCAAAATCCTGGCCCGATACTAACGAGATCAAACACTAACTAATTTCTCAAAACCTTTAAAATTTTAGTTTAACACTTTTTATCAAAAATTTATTTCTCGGGCTTGGGACCTCGGAACTCTATTTCGGGCATACGCCCAGGTTCCATATTTTACTACGGACCCTCCGGGATCGTCAAAACACGGGTCCGGGTCTGTTTACTCAAAATGTTGACCGAAGTCAACTAAAATCAACTTTTAAAGGCAAAAATTATTATTCTTTCAAATTTTCACATAAAGGCTTTCCAAAATCACGCCTGCACTGCGCACGCAAATCGAGGAGAGATAAAATGAGGTTTTTATGGCCTCAAAACACGGATTCGAGTTCTAAAACAAAAGATGACCTTTTGGGTCATCACAGAAAGGGTCATTCCAAAAGTAACTTTTTACCTCACCTTGAAGCTTCCGTCTTTGATCACGAGCGAGGTCACGAGGCAACAATCTACTAGCCAAAAAGTTGGCAATATTCGCATATCAAGGCGGCCATTCAGAGACTGCATCTATGGAGAAAATCTGCTCATCAGGGAACTCTTCTCTTATTTCGACTGTTTCAACCAGAGTTTCTCAAGTCGAGATAGATGAGCTGCGACTTGATTGTTTGTGCCCTTCCTGTCTTTTATCTCCAAGTCAAACTCTTGGAGCAACAACACCCACCGCATCAGACACGGCTTGGACTCCTTCTTACTCAACAGGTATTTCAAAGCTGAGTGATCAGTGTTTACAATCACCTTACTTCTCACAAGGTATGATCTAAACTTGTCAAAAGCAAAGACTACAGCAAAGAACTCCTTCTCAATAGTGGCATAATTGACTTGAGCATCATTTAGTGTCATGCTTGCATAGTAGATGGGCCTAAACATTTTATCTCTTTGTTGCCCCAGAACTTCTCCCACAGCTACATCACTAGCATCACACATTATCTCAAATGGCTGGCTCCAATCAGGTGTCACCATAATAGGAGCACTCACAAGCTTTTCCTTTATCAATTCAAATGCTCTTAAACACTCCACATTGAAAATAAACTTGGCATCTTTCGCTAGCAATGTTGTCAATGGCTTGGTAATGCTGAAAAAGTTTTTGATGAACCTCCTGTAGAACCCAGCATGTCCCAAGAAACTTCTTATACTCTTCATAGAAGATGGTGGAGGGAGCCTAGCAATTACATAAACCTTCGCTCTGTCAACTTCAATTCCATGTGCAGTTACTTTGTGGACCAGGACAATTCCCTCCTTCACCATTGTCACGACCCAAACCGATGGGCCGCAACGGGCACCCAGTACCTTACTCAACCGAATACCTACATAACATATATTTTGTATCATACTATCATAGTTAAATGAGCCAGATAGGTTGTCGTGGTATGAGTAGAATAAAACATGAGGATATACTCGACATACGGGCCTATAAGGCCAACATGATCATTTGTAAACTCAAAACATAGGCTAGCAAGGCCATACAAGCATCCGTATGCATGACATCTATCTACAAGCCTCTAAGAGTACATATTTATCATAAAGGTCGGGATAGGGCCCTGCCATACCAAACAATACGCGTCTAAATCATACTAACCAAACAAGCAACTCCGGAGCAAATGGAGCACACCAACATCTTCCACTGAGTTGATAGCCCACTTGGAGGACTCTCAACCTGTCTATCAGGACCTGGAGGCATGAAACGCAGCGTCCCCAAGCAAAAGGGACGTCAGTACAAATAATGTGCCGAGTATGTAAGGAATGAAAATCAGTAAACAATAGACATGAAAGAAACATGGAGTAAAAAATCAACATGTATATCTGAATAGCTTTGTGAATCATTTAATATTATAATGTCATGCATATGCGTATAAATGTCATACCATGCATGGGTATATGCATTCATAACATCATCAAGCCTCTAACGGCATCCCATCATATCATCTCGGCCACTGTGGGCAAATCGTCAACGTATACCAGCTGATCAGGTGGTGGTGCGCATATAACGATGTAACCTTTTCCCATATCCCATATACATATATTATACATATACGTGTATATAACGCTATCAGGTCATGGGTCATTGTAAATGAATGCAATGCATGAGAAGTACATCAATAGAATCTTTCGGAGTGTCATACGACCATTATGCCTCTAATTAATATCATGAAGTAAACTTTTTTCAACCTACGTATTTTTCTAAGACCCATGAACAGATGATATAATAATAGGACACATGGGAATTCAAGAACATAGGCACCTCTAATATTTCTATGAATAGAGTCACTTATGGAACTTGTGCATTTGCTCATTTTGTTTGTATCGTATGGATCATGCCAAAATGAAAGAAGGGATAGCCTTAACATACCTGAGCCGATTCTCTTGACAATCCTTCCAACGCACATCTTGTGACAAATCACGTAACGGCGGATCGAAGTAGGGGAAAATTTGTATGATATTCTTGAGATAGACACCGTACTCCCTTAGAATCGCAAATCCCGTTGCTATTACGCAGTATAATTTCGTATGAAATTTTTTATGAGCAAAATCACGTCAAAGTATCTCACTTTTTAGGAAGTCTTATGAAGCAAGATATATGAAACAAAAGTCACTTGTAAAATCATGTTTGAGATTTTTCAACGTAAGTGTCTTACTTAAAAAAACTTTCTTACCAAATCTTATTTTCCCATCCTACAAAATCTTAAGGTTTTAGATGCCTTATATGTGGATGTGGCAGCCACCACATCCCTTATTTTGCCACCTTATCCAATGACTTTATGAGTCATGAACGATAAGGTGGTTTGCTGCCACATGGGGGAAGGGGGGGGAGAATTTGTCCTTATCACAATTCTTACCCACTTAGTTCCTTAATTAATTTGTTAATCCCCATTAACCAATAATTATTTAATTATCTACATTATTAGAAATTATCTCAAATTACTTAAAATACCACTCACTTTTAACGCACTTTATACACCTTATAATCACGGTCATGTGGTACCTTGTATGGTACTAGTCCATAAATATCGGGTATTATAGCTTGGACCGCATTTTATGCCAACATGACAATCTTCGACGAAATTTATTTTTTCCGATTTACTTACTCTCTCACCTTCACAAATTTACTCATCACTTATTTGAAATAGCATAATACTTATAATCCCAAAATAATCTCATCCCCGAACTTTCATCGATTAACTTACGACAAAACTTTGATGTACGAAAACATGGGGTGTAACATTATGACCCCCTTTGGAACATTCGTCCTCGAATGTTGACTGATGCACTTATCATTATCATAGCCTATAGTCCTTATGAATACTTTCGTACTCTTCTTGCCATCTTAGACAGTCGTTCTGTGAATAAATCCAAAGTCTAGGGTATTCCCACTTGTAGGTCTCTTTCTTACACCGCATCCTGTGCTCGGGATTCTTCCAATCTCGTAACTCTTGCTACCTTCTGTCATGCAGCATGTATGATTCTGACCTTGTAAGTCCGCCTATGCGACTCTTCTCTCCTCTTTCCTCTGGCTTTTAACCATATGACAAGTTGTCCCTCTGGTCGTCATTAGCTTTACTACATATAAGTAGGCCATACTATACCTTTAACTCTTACCTCAATTTATCCTTACTGAGTTCTACTACCAAACTCCCAGGTTACCCTCGTTGCTTATCTTATATATATAAATCTAAGTCCTTTAATGCTCCCTCATTACTGTTCATCTTAAGACTGATGGCCTAATCTCATCTCATACTTTGTAAATATTATCCATCCATTGTTGATTCACCTTAATATTGATCTATAATCTACCACTGATAACTTGACCTCTTAGGTATAACAGTGTCGTTAGGGCCCACGTCTCATCGGGACATCTGAAATGATTAGACCGATCCACCTGGGGTTATACCAGGCTTTTATAACTGTATTTCATAGCATCCCTATGTGATTCATCTTATGTGGGTATTTTAATCCCGTATAATTCATGAAATCCCTTCTTCTTCTTTTTTCTTCAAATCATTACTCAATCGAAGGCCCAAACATCATCCTTTATCTCTCATAATTTCACCCTTATCCTACTACCAGGGCAACATTCCATCTCTTCTAAATGCTATTAGTCTTAGACTCCTTTGAGTTCATTCAGGCTATACTGAGCTTTCTATAACTTAGAGAAACCATTAGCTCTCTTATTTTCATGGGCTTAATCTTGAGGACTTATCCATTCTCATCATCTTCTCACTTTCCCTTTTTTATCCTTATTCCCGTCTTCTAGAACTTTGTTGCTTTACCATACTTTAGCTTGCGACCTACACATATATGTTTATACTACTCGCAACCTTCCTTCAACTTGCTTGCACCATAGATTTCCTTATGTTATTTTGGAATATCAAGCGAGACATCACATCATTTCTAACTCTTCTTTACTTTCTTAATCAGGCTTCTCGATCCTAGAAACCATATACTGGAAGATATGCCACTGGTGACGCCGCTATCCTTCCTGGATACTGAATCCCAACACTTCTAGCCTTCTATCCGAGGTATGGACTATTCACAACCTTCTGCACTTGAGTATCTCGTACATTGTTCACCTTTACCTTACTTGCTTTAAAATCTCGCATCACATCATCTATCTCTTTCATAACTTCCCTTCCACATAGGTTTGATATGTATACACAATTTGAAGCTTTATTAATATTTGCACATCCGGTGCATACACAATCCGGTGAGAGCTTCATACTGACTTCTTATGAGGCTGGTACTTCTTCTAACTGGCTTTACCGTAGAGCCATTATAGAATATGGCTACTGTACTTTCTCTCTTGTACCTCTGCTATTAAGAGTAATCCTGCAATGTTCTAAATCACGAGGTCTATAACTCTCTGGGTCCAATAATTAGATTCCTGATTTACTTCGTTGATGTAACTCTTTAGTTTCCTCCTCCTTCTGATCAGCCTTTATGTAGGCTTAAGCTATCTCTCGATATGTGGCTCATGGTATTAGTTATTACTTTATCCCTTCATGGACACTATGGAGTATTCATGATACAATCTTCTAACGATTCAATCCTTTGTCTATGCCCTGGGCCCAATTCTATCCTTTAACTTATACCGGAGTCTCCAACGGCTGATCATTAATCGAATAATTCCTTTCGTTCCATCTCAGTTTTCTTCAAATGCAAGAAATTTCTTTCCCTGGTCTTTTTTCCCCCTTGTTGCGTGCATACTTAGCTTACCTTAGTGCCCACACACATTAGAATTCCATACAACTCATATGATCTTGAATATCACTTCTAATTTTACTTCTTGTTCATTAGCCACGGTAGGTGCCATTTTCTTATGGAGTGCATACAATGTTGTTGTGAGACTGTTGTTATAAGACCATTCCCTCCTTAGGTCACTGAGCTTAGGTTGAAGCCTTCTTCCTTACTTCCTCTGTTAGTCTTTCATTGTAGTATTTAGGGAGGATCCTCTGACTCTTGTAAAGCTGTGAGCTTATTAAATTGTATACTCGACGGACCTTTTAATGTCCTTCCTTGCCTATAGTTATCCGTAGTTACTTACTTCCACCCCCTTGTGCTTGTAAGGTTGCTTCTGAACTTGATATTTTGACGATCTTCCCAGTGGCACTCTCTTTTATCTCCGTAACACTCATATGGTACCTTTAACTATCCCAATTCCTATCTGAATATTTCTCAAGTATTACAATGACATTACTGCGAGGCTGAATTCACTATATTGGGGTTTACTATGTTTATCTTGAACGATCTTTTGATTTGTCTGTATCCTTTTGTCTAGTCATAACTAGGTTCTTCCTGAATCAACTGCTAACTACTCGTTATCTCATTCTCATATCAATATTCTGCATAATCTTTCTTGGGTCATTTCCTTTATCTTAACTTACGTCTCGCACTAGCTTTTTATTTGCTAATAACATCTTGCCTTACTTTCTCTCCTTGACGTTGTGTTTGCATAATATTCTGGAATCGTAGCATATCTGTAGACTTTGAATAAGTTCAATCTCATCCCTTTTTCATTTTTTTTTCGCATTCTTCCTTTACCACTCGATAATTACTAGAACAACTTAATTTTGACTTAATGCCACCTCACTCCATATTCCCCCCTTTAGGGGAGTACTAAGATTGGAGCTACGACGACCTACCTATAGATGTTTTACCTCTTCATCTTTGGCGTCTTTTGACATCATCGATGATGCTTACTCGCCTTGCGGTAATCCTTCTGTACCAAGAATAACAAAATTCCTTACTCGCGAGGGTGACACTTAGTATAACTGGAACATACAGTCCCCTGAGCTTAACTTTGCTCACAATGCTTGATTTAGGGAAGCGTCTCCCTGAATGACCATCCTCTGAATTTCTCATGAATCTTTTTCTGTTGTCCATTCTATTATCGCCGAAACGGAATCTTAAATTCTCACGATACCGACTATTATCAAATCACTCAGTCTCTAATTCATGTTTAGTTTATCCTGTTCACCAGTCCATACTGATTTCTATTATTCTGGGTCTAACATTTCCCCTTGGTAATCACGTTAGAGTCACGAACTTATTTTTCGAAATGAGCATGTGACTTTATGGCCTATACTCTTTTGTTGTCTTAAGGCATGTCACCTCTCGTCTTTTCCTTCCCTTGACTATAGACTCTGTTATCCTGTCATTCTTTTTTTTTTGATCTACCGCTGTCATCCATGTATCATATCTTACTCATAATGCTTCATTAACTCTCTTCTTATTTCTCGCTAATATTTATGTTTATCATTTTATTCTAAAAACTTGAACAAGACATTCTTTTGCTTTTTGCGCCCCTTGCTCCATCCATTGGCTCTTCGGGTTGCCTAACATTCTTTCTCTACTAGGGACGGGAGCCATACTAAGGTAATATTTATCCCTTCAAGGCTTCCAGCGCCTATCTTTGTAGTGCTCATATCTAGCGGTACTATTTTAGAGTGCACCATATGGGTGTCTCACAAGGAGATCTATTAGCACATTTGCAATATCCTTCGGAAATGTCAACTAATGCAAAAAATCATCCACCATTTTGGGTCAATCTAACCCTAGTCGGATCCTGATATCCCGTCTTTCTCTTAAACCATATATGTTAGCTCCTATAGGGCATAACTAAGGTCGATGTAGCCAATTTTACATATCTCTGTTATTGTTGAAGGTAACTCAAAAGTCTTATATTCCTCTTCCTGAATTGTGAATACTGATAATCTTCATTAACTGGGCGCCTCGTACCCTTCTTCACCTTGCTTCTTTTACTTGTTGAAAATTGTATCTACCTTCTGAATCTTTCGTTGCTTTTTACTGTAGGGGTGGATAGATATTCCTGCCTTAAGGCTCCTCATCAAAAGACTTACGTGTCTTAGTACACGCATGACCTACTAAAGACCTTACATTTACTCATCATTAGCATCATAAAAAATCGAGTTCCTCTGACTCAACTCTTCCACAACCACATGCAACCTCTTACCAATTGTATTTCTGAACGTAGATATAGTCGTATTATGAATAAGATAGAGTTTAGTAAATTGAGTTCTTACAACTGAGCTCTACCACACGATCTAGAGTAAGAAGAAAGAGTGACAATTCTAAATGCCCTGTAGCCTCTTGCTTATAAGTGTGGTGCACGACACACCCATAAACAAGACTCTACTAGACATGGCTTTTAGACTCCCTAGGACAGAACTGCTCTGATACCTCTTCTGTCACGACCCAAACCGATGGGCCGCAATGGGCACCCGATACCTTACTCAACCGAGTACCTACATAACGTATCTTTCATATCATACTATCATAGATAAATAAGCCAGAGAGGCTGTCGTCAGATAAGTAGAATAAAACATGGGGATATACTCGACATAAGGGCCTATATGGCCAACATGATCATTTGTAAACTCAAAACATAGGCCGGCAAGGCCATACAAGCATCTGTATACATGAAATCTGTCTACAAGCCTCTAAGAGTACATACTTATCATAAAGGTCGGGGCAGGGCCTCGCCATACCAAACAATACGCGTCTAAATCATACTAACCAAACAAGCAACTCCGGAGCAAATGGAGCGCACCAACATCTTCCGCTGAGCTGATAGCCTACTTGGAGGACTCTCGACTTGTCTATCAGGACCTACGGGCATGAAACGTAGCGTCCCAAAGCAAAAGGGACGTCAGTAAAAATAATATACTGAGTATGTAAGGAATGAAAATCAGTAAATAGTAGACATGAAAGAAACATGGAGTAAAACTCAACGTGTATATCTGAATAGCTCTGTGAATCATTTAGTATTATAATATCATGCATATGCGTATAAATGCCATACCATGCATGGGTATATGCGTTCATAACATCATCAAGCCTTTGAGGATATCCCATTATATCATCTCGGCCACTGTGGACAAATCATCAACGTATACCAGCTGATTAGGTGGCGGTGCGTATATAACACCGTAACCTTTTCCCATATCCCATATAAATATATTATACATATATACGCGTATATAACTCCATCTGGTCATGGTTCAATGTAAATAAATGCAATGCATGAGAAATATGTCAATAGAATCTTTCAAAGTGTCACAAGACCATTATGCCTCTGATTAATATCATGAAGTAAACTTTTTTCAACCTACGTATTTTTCTGAGACCCATGAATAGATGATATAATAATAGGACACATGGGAATTCAAGAACATTGGCACCTCTAATATTTCTATGAATGCATTTGCTCGTTTCGTTTGTATCGTATGGATCACGCCAAAATGAAAGAAGGGATAGTCTTAATATACCTGAGCCGATTCTCTTGACAATCCTTCCAACGCACGTCTTTTATGATGAATCGCGTAACGGCAGATCGAAGTAGGGGGAAATTCGCATAATATTCTTGAGAAAGATTGCACCGTACTCCCTTAGAATCGCAAATCCCGTTGCTATTACGCAGTATAATTTCGTATGAAATCTTTGATGAGCAAAATCACGTCAAAGTATCTCACTTTGTAGGAGAGTCTAATAAAACAAGATATATGAAACAAAAGTCACTTGTAAAATCATGTTTGAGATTTTCCAACGTAAGTGTCTTACTTACAAAAACTTTCTTACCAAATCTTATTTTTCCATCCTACAAAATCTTAAGGTTTTAGATGCCTTATAGGTGGATGTGGCAGCCACCACATCCCTTATTTTGCCACCTTATCCAATGACTTAATGAATCATGAATGATAAGGTGGTTGGCTGCCACATGGGGGGGGGGGAGAATTTATCTTTATCACAATTCTTACCCACTTAGTTCCTTAATTAATTTGTTAATCCTCATTAACTAATAATTATCCAATTATCCACATTATTAGGAATTTACTTAAAATACCACTCACTTTTAACACACTTTATACACCTTATAATTACGGTCATGTGGTACCTTGCATGGCACTAGTTCATAAATACCGGGTATTGTAGCTTGGACCGTATTTTATCCCAACATGACAATCTTCGACGAAATTTATTTTCTTCGATTTACTTACCCTATCACCTTCACGAATTTACTCATCACTTGTTTGAAATAGCATAATACTTATAATCCCAAAATAATCTCATTCCCGAACTTTCGTCGATTAACTTACGACGAAACTTTAACGTACGAAAACATGGGGTGTAACAACCATAAAGTGACACTTCTCCAAGTTAAGGACCAAGTGAGTGGCATCACAACGTTCAAGCACGAGCTTCAAATTCTATCAAGCAATCCTTAAAGTCATTACCAAAAAGGGTGAAATCATCCATGAATACCTCTAGGCACTTCCCGTTTAAATAGGAGAATATAGACCTCATGCAACTCTGAAAAGTGGCAGGTGCATTACACAACCCAAACGGCATCCTCCTGTAAGCAAAAATACCTGACAGGCAAGTGAATGTGGTCTTCTCTACGTCTTCTGGGGCAATGGGTATCTGATTGTAGCCTGAGTCCATCCAAGAAGCAGTAGCATCCATGTCCAGCCACTTTCTCGAGCATTTGATCAATGAAAAGGCGTGGGAAGTGGTCCTTCCTTGTTTCATCATTCAGCCTTCTATAGTCAATGTACATTTGCCACCTAGTGACTGTTCTTGTGGGTATCAACTCATTGTCTTCGTTTTTCACCACTGTCATGCCTCCTTTCTTCGGTACAACTTGCAGTGAAGTAATCCACTGGCTATCAGAGATGGGGGAAATCACTCCAGTATCTAGCAATTTGATGATCTTCTTGTGCACTACCTCCTCCAAATTTTTGTTCACCTTGTGTTGGGGCTGCACCACTGGCTTGCTATTTTCTTCCAACAGAATGTTGTGCATTGGCTGGACTGATTCCTTGAATATCAGCTATGCCCCAGCCAACGGCCTTCTTATGCTTTTCTAGCAGCTCCACCAGGTTTTGCTCCGTGTACCTGTCAAGTCAGCAGAAATAATTACAAAAAAATTGTTAGTTTCAAGAAAAGCATATTTCAAGTGAGTGGTGAGGACTTTCAATTCCATATTGGGCTTATAAACCTCCTCTTTTAGTTCCTCCTCATCTACCACTAGATCCTCAGTTTCAAGAGCTTCAGCCACTTTCTTTATTTCAGGATCTTCATCCTCCACTTTGCTAGACTGAGTAATACACCTCTTTAGAGTATCCCCCACAAGCTTGTCAAACTTATATTTTTCAGCCAATTCCCGACATCTAGCTTAAAACACGAGTAGGCGGATGCCTTATCAATTGGGTATTTCATCATCCTCTTCATCTGGAACACTACTTTTTCATTACCCATTCTAAGCATAAGCTGCCCCTCATAGATATCAAGGATAGCTCTACCTGTACATAAAATGGCCTCCCTAGAATTAGAGTCACTTCCTTGTTCACCTCCATATCCACCAAAATAAAGTCTACGGGGAACACAAACTTGTCAACCCGCACTAGAATATCTTCGATGATTCCCTCAAGTAAAATGGTGGTCTGGTCAGCCAGTTGTAGGGATCCTGGTATTAAATTGATCACTCCAAGCTCACCTTCCAGTTTCCTGAATACAGACAGAGGCATTAGATTTATAGACGCCCCAGAATCACAGAGAGCCTTGTCGAACTGTTCACTTCCCAATGAGCATAGTATGATGAAGTTGCCTGGGTCCCCACACTTTTGGGAAATTTTGTTTTGTAATATGGCACTGCAGTGGGCATTTAGCTTGACCACTGTTGTTTCCTCTAGTATTCTCTTGCTAGATAGAATTTCCTTCAAGAACTTTGCATAAGCAGGCATTTGAGTGAGTACTTCTGTGAAGGAAATGTTAACATAAAGTTGCTTGAGAATCTCCAAGAATCGCCCAAAACATTTGTCAAGTTTCTCCCGCTTCATCTTTTGAGGGAATGGTAGAGCTGGCATATGTCTACTTTCTTCAATCTCCTTTTGTACCTCACTACTCTGGCCTTTTTCCTCTCCACTCCTTTCCTCTGCTGGTGTCTCAGTCTGCTTGTTAACTACCTTATATGTAGCCTTCACCATTGGGTCAGTCAATGCTTTGCCACTTCTCAGAGATACAGCCTTGATTGTTTACTTTGGGTTCTTTTCAGTGTCGGAGGGAAGAGTCCCAGGAGCACTCTCAGATAACAAATTTGCAATCTGTCCCATTTGTCTTTCTAAATTCCGGATAGTCGTGCCCTAAGTCTCGAGCTTTTCATTTATTTTATTGATGAATGCCTTCATGAGATCTTCCATATTTGATTTATTTGGCTGTGGTGGCTGGTATTGCTGCCTCTGCTGGTTCTGAAAACCTGGTGGTCCCTGACCCTAGGGTCTGAGATTATTCTGCTACCATGAGTTCAAGCTCCTATTAGGTGAACTCCACGAAAAATCTGGATGTCTTTGACCCATAGCATTAAAGTTGTTCCCACCTTGGTAGTTTCCTCTATTAAAGTTTCCCACAGAATTGACTTCCTCAGCTGTAGATTGACACTCATGTGTAGGGTGTCCTAGCCCATATATTTCGCAACCCACCTGTGGTTGATTTTGCACCTGAGCCATCGTCAATTTCATGATGTCCTTAGCCGTAGCTGCAATTTAGGCCTGCATTGCTACAGACGATTTTACACGGTGCACCCCTGTTGATATACTTCGATCCCCTTGGTCTGTGGACCATTGATCTGCATCTTCAGATAGTTCATTCAAAAGAGTGACAATCTCTTCCGAAGTTTTCTTCATCATAGGACCTGCAACTACACTATTAAGCAATCTCCTCGATGACAGGTTTAACTCGTCCCAAAAGTCCTGAAGTTGCATCCATTGGTCCATTACGTTGTGAGGGCATCTCCGCAACAACTCCTTAAATCTTTCCCATGCCTCAAACACTATCTCTCCTTCACCTTGGCTGAAATTGTGAATCTCCTTCCTCATCCTTCCAGTCTTAGCAGCCGAGAAGTATTTTTCCAGAAACTTGGTAGTCATCTTCTGCCACGTACGAATTGACTCTGTGGGCAGACTTCTCAACCATTGCTTTGCATCATCCTTCAGTGAGAACGAGAATTCTCTGAGGTATATAGCGTCAAGTGATGCTTCATTATAGCGCAATGTGTTCATAATTTCATCAAAGTCCATTAGATGGTTGTTGGGATCTTCATTGGGTTTGTCTCTGAAAATACAATTATTCTGAATAGTCATTGGGTTTGCCTCTGAAAATACAATTGTTCTGAATGGTCTGGATGACTCCCTATTTGAGTTCAAAATTGTTGGCATTGATGGGTGGGGGCCTCACACTAGACTGTTGTTGGTTGTACACCAATCTAGCATAATCTCCCAATAATCTCCTAGGCCTAGGAACGGCATTTTCAAATGCATCCTCGATAATTTGGTTGGGATTGAGTCTTCGATCCCCATTAACCGTTTCATCCGCATTTCTGCGGGCTACTTCAGCCGCTAACCGTGCTTCCTATTGCTGAGCCGCCTCTCTGGAAGCTAGGTCTACTATCTCTTCGTTGTTCACCATTTTATCTTGAGTTGAAGGCTGACCCAACAACAATCCACTCGATCCTTTCTCTCTTTTCAACTGCCTCAAGTGCTTGACTAACTCTGGGTCATGTGGCACCAAGTCCTTTGAAAAGGATCGAGTTATACACCACCGAACTTAACCTAGCAACACAAATGAGAAGAGCATAAAAAAGGAAAATAAATAAAGTTGTTCCTGAATTAGCACTGAAAATTAATTTACACACTATTAATCACCAATCCCCGGCAGCGACACCAAAATTTGCAAGCGTAAAATCGGTGTATAAAACGTAGGCTCGCTATTCAAAGATAGTATAGTATTAAATCGTCTCCACAGGGATTTGGTTTAAATAATGTTCTAATAAATCGTCAGCTCAACACTATCAAGGATAATAAACCTTTGATTGATGTTATTATCGACTACAAATAAAACTAAGATTATCAATTATAAGAAACTAATGACACTTTAATGATCAGTAGCAACGATTAAATATCAGGGTTAGAAATAAGGGTTGTGACAAGACATGTGACCAACTATTGCTCCGGGTAACTGTGCGTTAAATTCATTCTTAGCTTCTATTGATTCCTTCGATTTCAACATATGATTAGGCTACTTTAGGGATCCAAATTCTTCTTTTGAATGAATGTGATTCCTTTAATCAACCTAATAATAGTTCCTATGAACATATGCTCAAAAATAGTGAATGAAAGATCTTTCGCAGAACACCTCTCAGTTATTCTTCTGAACTGGGTTAAGTGATAACTCACTAAGCTCTTTCGATTATCTAGAAGAGGCGCAGAACAATTCTCTAGTTATTCTTGCTCACTTCTTCGTTCCTCTTGTTAAGTGCACTATTATCCATTGATCCTCGAACACAATCCCAACTTACTCCATGGACTTTTACTCAGACTTCAAAGCTCCATAATAGCTTGAATAAGCTCCATAACCTCATTATAACTCAGAATCGCTCCTGCGAAGCATAAAATACACACTCAGTGCAAATTAATATTATTTAAAGCTCAAATATTAGTAAAGTACAGCGAATTAGAGTGCAATTAGTGGCGAAAATACACAATTATAGCATACCATCAACACCACACACTTAAACCATTGCTCGTCCCTGAGCAATCCAACTACACTTCACCTAAATATGCCCTCAACAACACTCAAGACTCATCGCATCAAGATTCTTTAAAACAGATTAAGTACAATATCGTGACATCTTAACCTCAAAACTTGACTCAAAAGCACCATGCATTATCTATGACCTGATCAGTTACTCTAACATAGAGGTCAAGAATTACCTTTCCTTCATGAATCAAGTGACCTCACACAACAATAGAGAGTAGTTCCACACACCATAAAAGCTAAGAACAATTAAGAACTCAAGATAGAAAGAATTCACTCACTCTTAGAACAACATTCATATGCGACAAAAGATGAACCATAGGCTTACTCGTAGTGTACTACTCTACTAATTGAGTGAAATCAGTCAAAGATCAAGTAGTACTTTAATTGGTTGTAATGTAAGCTGCGGGACGGCTAGGATACATTTAGATATAAGAGTGACTACACCTCCCTAAGAACTTTAACACATACACTTTAACATTCAAAACCTCGCACTTATGTCAAGCCATAGTCCACCTTCACATCAATATACATTAACTCCCTACTTCTTTAAGCCCAATTACATCAAGAATCGCCACTATAAAGGAATATTTTGCACTTTTTTTTTCCTTTCTTTTTCAATATAAGTAACTCTTACTTTTTTAAAACAATGCACATTTTTCCTTAATTCATTAGTTTCACTCAAAAGCCAAACCAACCACCCCACACTTCAACTTTTACAAAATTCATAACAAATTTAAGTACTCAAGGTAGATGAAAGATTTCAAATAGATGGTAAATTCAAACAAATGGGTGAGACTTGTAATGTGGGTGCCAAAGAAATAGGAGTCTAGGCTCAAAGGGGTTAACTAAGATACATAACAATTAGGTGGGCAAAAGCTTATAACAAGCTCAACAAGGGAATGCCTATATCACTTCCAAGACTGAATAAAACTACTATTTTGCTTTGCAAACACACAGGGCGAGTTTTAGACATCAAATGCAATGCACTGAATAACACAAAAACCTCACACACACATGGTACATAACTCACTTAGGATTGGACTCAACAAGACACTCTAGTCAAAGTAGTTAAGCAAAGTTAAGATCATATAATTTAAGGTACTTATACAAGTGTCAAAAACTGAGCCTAAGCGTCACCACTAAAGCACTCACTATTCTCAAGGCACAACAAAGTCAAGAGATATTGCTTCTATTTCAATTCATAGCACAAGGTTTCCTACTTCTAACAAAAATAAAAACTAACTGCACCAGATTCAAACAATCGGGATCATCCTCATCACCTATGATAATGCCAAATACTTCTGGGACAACCTTTCCTTGCAAAATCATACCAGCTTTAGTATTCAAACTATTATACAGGCCAGTGAGGCTGCAACCTCAATAAGGTAAACCAGCCGAACTTCAACAACCTTCTAAAATAGGGGAACTGCTTCCCTTCGGCCTTTAGCAAATATGGCTCTCTAGGAATAGTAATTGTTTCAATAATAGGAGAGAGACTATTTCCTACGAGCATGCAATAGCTAAACCAATAGAGTTCACACATGTGACAGGTGGATGCCAAGAAAAAGCTCAAGAACATATAATAGGAGTCAAATGGCATCCACCAAGGAGGAGTTCATATAAGTTAAATACAGATGGCGCTACCTACCAAAAAGAAAACATAGAAGGTATGTGAGGATTAGTGAGGAACGGCAATGAGGACTGGGTAATGGGGTTCATAGGAAAAATTACATCCACTCAGAGCTAACAACTTTTATACAGGGTCTAAAGATGGCAGTATCAAACAGTTTCTTTCCGTTGGAAGTAAACATAGACTCAACAGAGATAACCCACAATATTAACAAAGATCATCTGATCTATAATGATCTGGTCCATGAATGCAGGTCACTGCTAGCAGCAGGAGCATCCACCGGTAAGGCATGTCTACAGAGAGACAAATAGGATGGCGGACAAGCTGGCAAAGGAAGCAGGGAAGCAGTCAGGAACAAGAATCAACCTTTTGGTAGTTCTTCCGGTACTTGTCAATGAAATACTACGGGCGGACATCTTGGAAACTATTTTTGAAAGAAAATGAAGGATTGTAATATTACTTATGTAGCAATAGACTACTCTTTGTTTCTGGATGTGGATAATGTACCACAACAGTTTCCTATAACAAACATTTAACTAGTATTTTAATATAATATCTTGTTGACCAAAATTACTTAATAAAGGAAGAAACTGCAGAACATAAGTATTTAAACATGAGTTATGATGTTCAACTTAAAAAGAAATTTTAGTTTTAATTTCGTTACTTCAATTCCATAAGTTATTATGTTTATTTTTAGTAAGCAATTTCATGTACGCATCACTACCAACACTACATCTTTAAATTCTATTAAGCTTATTAGGAAGAAATGCACTTACAAATAGTTAAAAAGTCAATCATCTTGCACATATTATCTGTGTTTAAAAAACAATATGCCAAGACAATATTACAAATGCACATAACATTTAAAAATACAGAAAAATGAGTATTTCTTTAAAAGCTATACCAAATTATTTTTTCGAGACTGATCACAAGGAGGTTCTTTTTTTCAATTATAATGGATGTGATTTTTTAAACTCCACTGGAATTGATAAATTAGCATAGATTTCCTATGACAACATATTTTTCGAAGGTAACGTGAATAATTCGTAGATATATGAATAAGTTCGGAGTTTTATCAAGATCCGATGCATTAGAACTGCAAATAACAACTCCATTGTTATCAGTTTACTAAAACTTTTATGTGGCCAAAAGACCTTAAACTCAAGCCTCATACTTCATAATTAAATTGAACTGATATTTCAACTCTTAGACAAAAAACAGACTTAACTAGGGGTGTCAATGGTTCGGTTCGGCCGGTTATCTTATAATTTGTACCATACCAATTTTTCGATTATTCCATTTTGTATAACCAAAATTTGACTTTTTAAAACCGTCCCAATCATCTCGGTTTCTCTTCGATATCAATACAGTTCGGTTAATTTTTCGTATTTTTTTAAAACGTCATGCAAGAGTCGCTAGTCGAAGTTAGAATGCGATAAATGTGTACTTGTATATGACTTTGGCAAACTCTCTAAATATTTTTACTATTTGAAAAGTGATGATCAAAGAACATGAAAGATGTTCAAAATATAGATTCATCCCACTATTCTATGGTAGCGTAAAACATAATTAAGCAAAGACAAGAGAAATATAAATCATACAAATAGAAAGATACTAGTTAAGTTGGAACTCAAGAATAAAGCTTATTAGAAGATTAATATCCAACAACAACAACAATAACAACAACCCAGTAAAATCTCACTAGTGGGGTCTGGGGAAGGTAGTGTGTACGCAGACCTTACCCCTACCCCAAAAGAGTAGAGAGGTTGTTTCCGAAAGACCCTCGGATCAAGAAAACAAAAAGACAAAAGGAGACAATATTAGTATCACCACGGAAATCATAAGGAAAAAATAGGAACATGAAATCAAGAAGAAAGATGCAAAACAAAAGCGATAGCTAGTAAAATAGACTGCACTGAAAACCGAAATAGTAAGACACAACATCGCCACTAGCTATCTCAAACAAAAATCCTACCAGACTAGTCTCACAAAGGTACGAAGTAAGGCATGACTCGGTTACCTCCTAACCTTTAACCCTAATACTCGACCTCCGCATCTCCCTATCAAGTGTCATGTCCTCGGAAATCTGAAGCCTCGCCATATCCTGCCTGATCACCTCTCCCCAATACTTCTTAGGTCACCCTCTACCTCTTCTCGTGCCCTCCACAACCAGCCGCTCACACCTCCTTACCGGAGCATATGGTCTTCTCCTCTGAACATGCCCGAACCATCTGAGCCTCGTTTCCCGCATCTTGTCATCAATGGGAGCCACGTGCACCTTCTCCCGAATATCATCGTTCCTAATCTTATCCATCCTAGTGTGCCCGGATATCCACCTCAACATCCTCATTTCTGCTACTTTCATCTTCTGGATGTGTGAGCTCTTAACAGGCCAACACTCAGCCCCATACATCATGGCCGGTCTAACCACCGCTTTATAGAACTTACCTTTGAGTATCGGTGGCACTATCTTGTCACACAGGACTCCAGATGCTAACCTCCATTTCATCCATCCTACCCCAATACGGTGTGTGACATCCTCGTCGATCCCCTCTCCCCCCTGGATCACCGACCCAAGGTACTTGAAGCTGCCTCTACTTGGGATGACATGTGATTCAGGCCTCACATCCACGCCCACTTCCCCCGGCTCAGCGCTGAACTTACACTCCAGGTATTTCGTCTTCGTCCTTCTCAATTTGAAACTCTTATACTCAAGAGCCTGTCTCCAAACCTCCATCCTCTCGTTAACACCGGCTCGCGACTTATCAGTCAGAACTATGTCGGCGAATAGTATGCACCATGGCACCTCCCCTTGAATATGGTGTGTTAACGCGTCCGACAAGAGAAATCTAAATCATATGAGAGGAAAAATATCCAATACCTTGTGGCCTGCTACTGAAAATCACTGGAATACCAAGTGGCTTGCTATTCAAGATGTTGGAACTAATTTAGTTTTGATATGAGTAGTAGAATGGGTATGGAAATTAGGACTGGATATTAATTATTTGGTCACTTGTAGCCATTTCCATAATTTCAAGACCCAAAAGTAAACACTTAATGCTTTGTTAGTTTTAAACTTAGTATATAAAATATATTTTTCATAAATAAATTTATTTGGTACGGTTCGGTATTTTTCGGTTTATTCTTATAAAACTAAAAATCTACCCTATTATTCGGTACAGTTATATGTTTATATAAAATTATGTGATGTTATTAAAAGAATCCTAATTCTCGGTTCGGTACAGTACGGTACGGTTCGGTCGATTAGTCGATTTTTAAAGATCCATTGACACCCTTAGGTTTAACAACCTTACTGAGACTTCAAAGGTAATAGGAAGTCAGGAACTAAATCGGAGCTAACCTACTTTTGCAATAGGTTCCATAGATTTGAGCTCAATCGATCAGATCATGCATACATATTAAAAATCTAATAAGTAAAGTATTTAATTTATAGTACCATATCGGACCTGCTGCTGAAACTCTACATACTTTTTAGTTCTTAACAAAATAAGACCCCTGACTAATATCCAGAGAAGACAAAACGAAAGCGATAAAAACTTTGATAAGAGCAACATCAAAGATGGATCTACTGGTGATAATTAGAGATGTAGGTGCAAGGGACCTTACTGCCATGAAAAGAGTTAGGGAAGGCTGCTAGGGTATACAATTATATTGTAAAAATAGCACGAGCTAGCCAGTTTTCGGGCTAGTAACTGAAAAATAGCCAGTATTTACGAAGTGATTGAAAAATAGCCATTATTTTACTGAAACACCGAAAGTTCCAGCATAATATGGTGGATTATGGCGCTCCTGCATATAAACTTCCAGCATATTATGTTGGAAGTCCAGCACACAGAAAGTTCCAACATAATATACATGATTATGGAGCTCCTGCATATAAACTTCCAGTATATTATGATGGAACTTCATCACATTATAAAATTCCAGCATATTATGCTGGAAGCTCAAAAATGTAAAAAAAATTCGAACTCCAGCATATTATGCTGAAATATTTTCGGATTTATAAGAGTGTTTTTGTTCAATATTTATCTTTACATAAAAAATAGGTAAATTTTTAAACTGTAGCTATTTTTCAATTACCTATTCTCTTCTTATTTTTGTTTTCAATTATATTGGTGGAATGGGTTGGGGCTCAATTTAGCTTGAGTAAAATTCTTTTACCTTATCCTATATATGATTTTAATTGGTCGTAATTCTATAACAAAAGAATGAAGCCGCCTTAACCTAAAAGGAGTTCTAAGTGCAAGAAAATTTCCTATTTTGATTTTTTTGGTGTTCTTTTTTAATAAATCTATTATGGTACATAGTTCAAATAAGGAAGAATATAATAAATAATATATTAATTTTGAAGTCCTAAAAATAGGATAATAATTAAATCACGATTGTGTCCAATGTGATACATATTAAAGGATAAAAAAAGCGAACGACATTTAGCTAAGGGCCTTCGTGCTTTTAATATGATTTTTTCCCAAAAGTAAAAAAAGCGTTACCAATAGAGCAACCCAAAAAAAAAAGGAATATTGTTAAGATATTTAATTTGTTACTTAAAACGCTTATACGAAGTTACAACAATATACATATATTAGCATAGCATAATCAAGAACTGGTTCTCCTAATTAGGTGAGTGTAAATATTATTCATGTACCCAAAAAAGTTACATAAGTAAAACAACCACGGAAAAAATCTCAGTATCCATATTTTCCTTTTATTTTATTTATAATACTATAAAATCAACATAGTTATTAATTACTTTCTATGTATACTATGCTTTAAAATATATAAATACATGTAAAACTTAACTAGATCCTCTCATATTTCTGAATAGAAAACACACACACACACACTAAAAATTCGTCAATTCTTGAGATGGCAAAGGCTATATTGACTTTTGTTTTTCTGTTTAGCTTAGTTTTTTGCAATTTTAGCCATATGGGAAATTGTATGGAAGTGGAAAACCAGAGTGTGATTGGGACAAAACAGCAAGTGCCTCAAGGATGCAACAGTGCAGCAGATTGTGTCTCTTTCTGTAAAATTATTGGTTTTCAAAGCTGTGGATGTGATGCCAGCAAGCATTGTTGTTGCATTATTCCACCCCCTAGTGCTTAAGTAGCAATTATCTGGAATTTTTTTGTTTTTTTCTAGGTTTACTTTGGATGTTTTTAGTTATTTATTTGAAACGTGAAGATTATATAATTTATTATAATCTTGATTATTTTGAGAATTTCTATTTGTTTAATTGTTGAGTACTTAGATTGTGGCATTCTCTTGGCCTAGCGTGAATAGCACATTAGATCCACGCCAGATAAAATGAAGATATATCATCATTGGTCCTCATTATAAGCGCGATATGACTAACGGTCAAACACGACTAACATGTATATTTTACAAGGATAGTTTGGTGCACAAAGCATATCGTATTCGCACAGAAACTAAATAAGAGGATCGACTTTGCAAACTTGTGCGAGTTGGAGTTGTTAATTTGTGTATTAAACCTTAATCCTCTTCCCCATATATCTCACATGAGGGAACCCTTGGAGAGCCGTCGACTCCAGCTAATGTCCATATACGATTCATATTAGATATGACCAACTGCCTATCCTACCTCTTCTATGTTCTTGACAATCCATCTTTGTTTCGGTACAGACTTTTAGTAGCACGTTTCGATCCTATTCCCTATTACTTAAAAAAAGTGAGTCACTGGTTCAGGTACAAGATACTATCATATAGTGTCACATAGCCCCTCGAGTGTACTCGTTTCCCTTTATTAGATACTCAAAAGCATGATAACTTGGGTCACATATCTATAGATTAGACTCGGGGAAACACTTCAATTATTATTGAAATAAACCTTGTTTTCAACTCTTGACTAATCTTAATCCTAGAGGTGAATACTAGTCTTGAAATACAAACTGTACAAGTAGAGGTATCAATTTATGTATCAAGTCTTTATTTTTTGGCAATAAATATGCATGTCACGTGAGCTTTTAGGGGATTTTATCTACATAACTTGCAAGTTAAGGGGCATAATTTGTTTGCCCACAAAGTATGTGTAGGATATGTCCAGATGCCTTTGATATGTTACAGCACCAAAGTATGTGCAAGTACAAAAGGGATTCCTGCTCAACTATGCAGGGAATTGATATATTCTCATGTGATCTATGTCAATTTCAAGTGCATTTTCACACCACTAAGATAAGAGAGGAAAAAAATATATCTCAGAGGTGATCGATACTGCAACTCTTTTCCTTCAGAACATCTTCTGTTTCTATTCCCAAAGAACCCAATGATGTATTTGAGCAATTGACTTCAATGCATTCTGCTGTTCTTCTTGATTTTTGTTCCCTGCCAGATACACAAAAGTCTTAATTTTCCAGCAATAGCCCATATGATGTTGAATAAGTTCAGAAACAAATCCAGTAATTCCCAGGCCACCATAAAAGGAAACACATGAAAACAAGTCTCCACCTCCATTACACACACAAGCAGCACATGTTGTACAAAGCCTCGCTTTATCAAGTTTTCTTGTGTAAGACAAGCCCCATTTAAAGCAATCCAGCCAAAAGAGGATACTGGGTGGGTGTGTTACTTTTTTTTCTTTTGGTTTGGTGATACTGTAGGGAGTGTTTTCGATAACTTTCAGAGCCTATTGTCAATTTGCCTCCCAACTAGCTTCTTGTAACTTGATGTTACAGTATATTTGCCGGTGGACTCATGCAGCCACCGAATACCGTCTTCAAGTCCTAACTACCAAGTTGGTGATGCTTTGTTCAAAAGTGTACCATAACAGAAGAAACGTTTTTTTTTCCCTATTTAATTTCATAACAGAAGAAATGTTTTGAAATCTCCAACAACATTCTGGAAGGCCATATAGGGGAACACGGTCCCAATTCAAGGGTTGTTGGACCAATATCAACTATTCTATGCACCAGCCTTCAGAAGGATAAGCATTACCAAACAAAACTATTAAACTACTTTTGACGAATAAGCAGATCCAGATTCCAGAACCTTTTAATCTCAAGGATGCAAACAGAAAAGTCTTCATAAACCAACAGCAAAACTTTCATTCTCTAGTGCAATTATATGAGTAAGTGAATCGGAAGCGGACTACCCACCCTCATTTTAATAAATAGATGCTTCAGTGATCACACAAGAAGGTTAAATATGTTGGCAAATATTTGTTTTCCTACAACTGGGAATCCAAAAAGTCCACAAAAACATTTACATCACTGTCATATTTTAAGTTGCACCAAGAGCAGAAAAAATTCCAAAACTCTAAGGGGCTGTTTGATTCAAGGGGTTAAGTGCTTTATCCCGATATAAATTTTGGGATTATTTATCCAATGTTTGGTAGGAGGTATCAGTTCAAACCAGTATTGTTTTTATACCTAAATCTTGGTATATGTTATCCTATATAGAAGGTGGAATTGATTATCCAGCAGTGCTATCAAAGGCCGAGGGTCTATCGGAAACAGTCTCTCTGCCCTTCCAGGGTAGGGGTAAGGCTGCGTACATCCTACCCTCCCCAGACCCCACTTGTGGGACCACACTAGGCTGTTGTTGTTGTTGTTATCAAAGGCAAAAAGCCCAAAAAAAGCTCTAAGGTCTGTTGGGGCTTTAAGAGCAAAGCGCAAATAAAGCGTGGGCTTGAATGAAGCAAGGCGCAAATAGAGAAAACTACAAATATGTATATATAGTCCAAGACTAATATCTACAAGCATGAATACCAAATGTATGGAGAAAGAAATTGAAGAAAATTTACGATAAAGTGAAATATCAATTGTTTAGTGTCGCATATTCTGGATTACGCTCGTTAGCAATGAAAAGTATGCCTTAAAGCCTTGATGAAACCATTGAAGTGCCCGTTAAGCGAGGCAAAGCGCTCAACACAATTTGAGCCTCGCTTCAGGGCTTAAGAGTGCTTTAAGCGCGCCTTTGATAACACTGTTATCCAGATTATAATCGTAGTCTTGCTAAAACCAGTATTATTTTTATCCTATATAAAAGGTGGAATTGATTATCCGGGTCATAGTCCCAGGATTATATCCCATATAAAAGGTGGGAAATCCTAATTTTGAACCAAACAACCCCTAAAGATATTGTGTATCTATACTCTACTATTTCTTTCTCTTAACAATGTTCAATAAATACAAAGTGGGACGCTTTTTCATGTGCATAGAATTGCTTCTTTACGTTGTCTGCTTGACAGCTTGTCACAGAAGTCTTCAAGAGTAGTTTTTTTTTATGTAACTTCAACATTTTCACTCCTAAGCTGCCCCACTTTTCCACATAGCTACAATAGACCATTTCACTAGCTGAATCCTATGTCTTTCTGAATTTCATTCACATAGGAAAGCTCTTCTTAGTTTGTCCAATTGATTTACAATTACTATACGGATCGGATGTAAGGATAAGCAGTATGTTAGTATCTCATTTACTACTCTATTTACAGGGTGTCCTTCAGTCATAGATAAATAACTACTTTCAATTTCTCAACTACATTCTACCACATTAGCCTCTCTTCCTTTTGCCCTTAGAATGCGCCCCAGTTATGTAGTGGGGAAGTTTTCTGCTTCACGGCCCAAAATCTTATTCAAAAACGGAACAATACAAATTGAATTGACTAAGAATATCATTAACTCAAGAATATAAATTCCTCAATCACATCCCTCAAAATCCCAAATTTCTACACTGGCAAAAAAAACATATTCAATCAACCCAATTGGAGAAGTAATTCTGAAAGGACTTTGTTTTCTTCTTCATTTCATAAGAATATTTTTCTATACTTACATGTCCTACTCACCATTTTTCCTTTTCCTGAGAATTAAAATTTTCCCCAAAAAGATAGTCATCTACTAAATATTTCAAATAATCAAATAAGATCACGTATCCATATAAACAACAACTATGCCTTAATCCCAAACAAGTTGAGGTAATCCTCACTAACCATGTAACTCCATTTAAATCATCTCATGCCAATATTATGCAAATACAAATAAATGTTACTCCTTTTAGATCATCTCAAGCCAATATTAAGCAAAGACAAATAGAAAGTACTAGAAGTTCTGTATATTTTTTAGATGTATAAAATCTTTCAAAGGTTAAACCACTTACAGAAAGCATAAGCCCCAGAATAGAAGTACTAACATCTAACTCTCCTCTACTAATATGTCTCGCCTATATAGATCTTTTTCTTCCATTGTGCCTTATCTTTTCCAAGCCTGCATGCCTCCCTAGAACTACCTTCTTCGCCCCATAAAAACCTTATACTGAAAAGTACATTTAAACTCAGCCCAAATGGAGAAATTATCCTTTACACCATTTTTTTTAGGCCAATTTAAAAAAGAACATGATAAGAGAAAATATACGCATAACAGAACCTTAACATTGAATTAGAATTCATTCACACCAAAATTTCGATAATATTTGAAAATTTCAAATTATACGTACAGGAAATCCAAAGGCGATCAATTATCTTCGCAATTGCTGATACTGGCTTCACCGCGATCCTCCGATTTACAACAATGGTGATCCTTCTTATTTGATTGGTTTTCATTTTCATCGTCATCGCTGTCATCCTCATCAAAAGGCTTTTCCTTGTGAAATATACAGCAAATCTTAGAGCTCTTCTTGTTGAGGAACTCGTTGTCGACAGTACCTTGCTTCCATGAAACGCTCTTCTTCTTCGGTTTCAGTTTCAGAGTTAGTGTTTCTGTTGGATGTTGCTGCTGCTGTTCAGACGATGAGGAGGACGAGGAGGATTCTGATGAGTTGTTTAGGGTTAGGGTTATTGTTGTTGTTGTTGTTGTTCCGGTGGTCGCCGGTAATGGTAGTTGTCTTGCGTTTCTCGCCATTGTCGGGGCTCCGGTTCTAGCGGTTCTTCTTCTCCTTTTTGTGTCCCTTTCTCCGTCTTCTTTTGGAATTTCAGTGTCGGTTAACAAAAAATAAAATGGTTGTGTTTTTTCTAATTTAGTTTTTAGGGTCAACAATATAACATATGTAAAATCAAAGGCTTGTCCTAAAAAAAATTGAACTTTTCTAAATTTTACTTCCACTAATTATTTGGGTACAAGTTATGTGATATTATAATATAAGGATTATAATATGGGATTAAATCTATATCTATATCTATTTCGTCTTTTCTATTTTTTAATAATATATAATCAAAAAACTTTTTTTATATTTAGAAGTTCTAAATCAAAAAGGTTTTTCCTAATATAATTCAGTGTTTGATATCTTTTCCTAATAAGAATATATTATATATAAAGACATAAATGTTATAAAACAATAAAAGAAGAAGAAGAGTATTGCAGAGAAAAGTAGAGGGAGAGAATTCTTATTGATTTGGGATGAATTACAATGGAATAGAACCCTCTATTTATAGGGAGAGATTGATTTAGCCACCAAGTAATAAACCCTAGAATCTCTCTAAATATGGACATTCACCATAAATAGAATTTTATTTATAACACTCCCCCTGAATGTCTATTCAACAGATAATGTGCCTCGTTAAAACCTTAACTAAAAGAAAATCCAATGGGAAAAAAAAATTCTAGAAAAGGAAAAAGAGTACACATGTTTAGAAATGCGCCTATTGGTTGCCTCGTTAAAAACCTTGCAAGGAAAACCCAGTGGGACAAAACCTTGTAAGGGAAAAAGAGTGCAACGCGCATTGACTCCCCCTGATGAGAGCATCAATTCACATCCTTGAGCCTTCGCATCCCGATCTTGGACACTAGCTTCTTGAAGGTTGACGTTGGTAGAGATTTTGTGAACAAATCGGCCATATTATCACTTGAACGAATCTGTTGCACATTGATATCACCATTCTTTTGAAGATCATGTGTGAAAAATAACTTTGGTGAAATGTGCTTTGTCCTATCCCCTTTTATGAATCCTCCCTTCAATTGAGCTATGCATGCTGCATTATCTTCATACAAAATTGTGGGTAGTTTGTCACATTTCAAACCACATTTGTCTCGAATAAGATGTATTATAGACCTCAACCACACACACTCTCGACTTGCTTCATGAATAGCAATTGTGAGCACGTGATTTTTGCCCTACGTGAATTGTTCCCAAAAATTCAAACAAATGGTTTCTTTCATTATTTTACCATTTTTTGTGAATTTTGTGTTATTTTCTGTTAATTGTTTGCATTTTATTTGTGCATTTTTATTCATATGAAAAATATAAAAAATACGCTTGACATTTGTTTCTAGGTTTTAATTTTAGGATTAATTAGTAGTTTAGTTGTTTTTAAAACAAAATATAAGAAAAATAACAAAAATAGTCCGCTTTTGCATTTTTAATTGTTAATTGTTGAATTTGTCACGAAATAGATTTTAAACAATTTTAGGAATTAATTAGCTTAATTTTGGAAATAAATTAGGTTTCATTTTAATTTTTTGCATTTTAGTAAAATCAGGAAAAATACAAAATGAAATACAAAAATAAATAAAAGAAATAAAAAGGAGAAAACAAAAGAAAATAAATTAAAAAAAAAGAGATGTCTTAATAAGAAGACTAAAATTGGGCCATCTTTACTCATTTCTGCCCAGCCCAAACCAATTAAAACCCACCCCCCGTCCAGCCCAAACCCCCGTCCCTAACCCAGTCCGTTTGTTTTGTAACCAAACGACGTCGTTTCCTGGAATTGATCATAGCCCTTGATTGTTGATCTAATGGATGGGAACATCCTAGGTTAATTGATATAGAATTGTCCGAAAACCCTACCTCCCCCCTCCTATCGTCGTCTCCATGCATCCACAGACCAGGCCCTGTACCGCCGCCGCCGGAAATCGCCCACGGCGGCGGCCCGTCTCCAAATCACCCCAAATCTACACCCTGAAATTCCCTTGTCCCCCTCCCTCCAAATCTGCAAATAGTTTCCCTCAAACATACCCGGAACCCGTCGAATATTCGATTGAAGTTTTTCTGGCCAAGACTCAAGGTCCTCCAAACCACTCCAAATTAACACCATAAGATCGCCGTGACTTCCTCTATCAAAACCCCAAAGCCCCGTCCCTCGAATCTGACTAGAACCCTTCGAATACTAAATTGAAGTTTTCCAGCCAAACCCCTAATTACTCCAAACCACTCCAAATTGATACCACATGGTCCCCTGGCTTCCCCCAAGAGAAATTAAGTGTCAATAGCACTCAATTCCCACCGGAGATGGCCGGATTTGAACTTTGAGAGTTAGTCGGAGTTTTGCAGTCGAGTCAGTGAGTTCCCCGATTTTCTGCTCTTTTTTCTTTTCTGGCGTTAATTTATTTGTCATGACTGCTTAGCTTCTTGATTACATGCTAATTTTGTTGGTTAATAATGTTGACATCCAATTTTGACCCTCCTTTCTTCCAAACTATTTCTTTAAGCTTCTAAAAAAAAAATATTACTAATAATATAAGAATAATTATTTTACAGTTGTTATCCCAAGATAGACCTAATTAGTATCATTATTTTTATTATTGTTATTATTTCTATTATTATTACTAACATTAGATATTATTACTATTATTATTAATATTATTATTATTATTATTATTGTTGTTGTTGTTGTTGTTGTTGTTGTTGTTGTTGTTACTTTTATTTTCATTCTTATCGCCATTTGCGAAAAGCATATCGTTTTCCTTTATTTAATTAAATAGTAATGTTTCTTTAATCCTACGGTTTATAAATACTTGTTCCAAAACATTATAGTTTTATACATATCAATTAGTGTAAAGGCTATTTTTATATGTTCACATTACGTAGTATTATATAATATGATTATTAGAATATTTTATAAAAAATTAGAAGCCCAAAGAAATACTCAAGAAGATAGGAGGCTAAAACCCCAAATATTGTCTTCTCAATCAGTTAGCCCAAGCCTAAGTCGGCCCAAATCTGCCCAACAAGCAGTCCAAAATCCTCCACTTTAGCCCAACTATAGAACACTCTAGAACCCCATCAAAACTACATCGTTTTGATAAATATGCCAGACTTAATCTTAGCCATTGAAACTCTTAATCCAATGGTTGGAATTTGTTACTTCACTCTCTCTCTCTTCACGTGATTTCACTTGACCAAGGCCCTAGATTTTTTATTTCTCTACTTCATCTTCTCTTTACTTTACTTTAACAGAAGAGACTCACCAAAAATGGTGAAAACTCACACTGTCATCTATGTCGTCACTGATCAAAACAGAACGTCTCTTATGGCCGTTTGAATTTCAAATCCCACCTAGAAATTAAGCCCTAGATTTTTCATTATAAATAATGGTGTTTTGAGGCCATTGGAAAAAGGAGAGACGGAGCTGCTGCCTTCACCCTTCAAAACCAGACTGAGAGTCGTTGCTCTTCCCCTCTATAAATCATTCTTTGCCTATTAATTATTATTCATCTCAGAAAAGCTTCATTCTTTTGAATCCCCTGTTGTTTCTATTGGATATTTACCTTTGCACAAAATCTATTATCTTTATTTATTTTAGTCGAATCTTCCTTTGTCCGAGAGGAAGGAGCGGGCTTGAAATCAGAGTTCGAAAGTACATCTAAGATCCGTGCCTCGGTTTGCTGCCCGCAAAAAGGTCAGTGATCTCCCTTTTCCATTTATCTGCTCTAAATAACATTTGAATTCTTTAGTAAAATAAGTGTTAGTTTTCTTTTCTGATCTTTGACTAGAAACTATGAAATAAGGATTTATCATGTTTTCCTTTAACGTATTTTTAAGCGCATTGTTTTATGTTATTTGTGAACTAGTAGACACGGATTAAGATTTCTTCATAATATTATGCTGGATTATGTTATTGAACAATGAGAAATATTGTATGCTGTAGAAGTCTTAATTTTTCTAAAACCTAAGAAGTCTATTACTTTTTGGATTTGGTGCCAGAGAAAGTATATTAGTAAAGTTATGAAATCATCTTTGTGTTTATAATTTGGCTGAACCTGGAATTTCGAAAGTTCACTTGAGATCATGATTTAGAGTTGCTTGCTTGGATAATATTGCCTGTAAGATGTCGTTTCCTTTAAACGAATGACGAAGGAATTATCAAATATTTGGCTTGACGAAGGCAAATTTCTGTTTAACTTGACTCGTGAATATAGATTTAGTCTACCATCCTTCACTCACTTCAAGTATTTTGCAACAAACAAAATGATAGCACTTCTGTTTTAGGAGTTAACTTTAAGTTTTGCTCACAAAATGTAGAAATCATGTCAATAGAAAGTTACTGTTGCTCCACTCTTAAAAATTGCTATTATCTAACTTGTGTAAGGAGGGCTATCATTGTAAGTTTCATGTTTGGAAAGAAAATTACATGAAGGTTAGAATTTTAAGTCTTTTATATTAATACTATATCGTAGGAATAAGTTTCCTACAATGAGGGATTCTATGAACATTTGAATTGTCAATTTGTTGTTAGTTCCTCACTCTTAATTTGGCAGAATATGCTTATTGCGGCTTTTTTTAAAGAGAAGAAGTGTTTGAATTTTTGTTAAAATCTAAAAAAAAATCTCTAAACCACTATACGAAGCAACATCTTCTGTTAGGATCAAATTATTGTGTCATTTTCTTATGAGCCTACATGGGTTTTGAGTAACTGGTCTTATGAGTGCGTGATAGATCGAAAGAGTCAAAACACCTGCTTTCATGTAGTAATTAGGGAAATATTGGTCCATGTTCATTATTCAACTTGTTCGTATTTAAAAGGGATGTCATTTAGAGTATTTTAATCTTTAGCTTTCAAAATATAAAAGCTTAAGTTTAGTTTCTAGTTCCAAGACTGTTAATTATCTTAGTATGGTTTAATTCTCTTGTTATAAAAATTGGTCGTTGCAAGTTGATAGTGTATTTTGCCCTCTTGTCTCTTTCTAAGTTTCATGTCTTTTGAGAGTAAGAACCTTTTCTAATTCTATTTCTTTACTTTATTCGCATATGCACTTGGAGCTTAATGCAAGACACGCCACCATACCCCGAGCATGGAGCCATCACATTACGTGTCTTCCTTAAAATGCATTGGATAGCAAGAAAACAAGCGAAATGCTTGGGGGCGCCTTCTTACTTCTTTTTTTTCTTTTGCCATTCATTCTTGTCTAGTTTTTATGATCCTTGATTTATTTGTGTGTTTTGATTTTATCGCAAGGATGAAATTTTATAACATTTGAAAGTTGCCTTTTAAGTTAAAATTAATCTGTAGAATTTGTCAAGTATGAATATCAAGTTAGTATATTATAGCTTTTAGAAGTACCTATCTTTTATCAGTTTGGGAACTAAGACTTTTCAGCCGAAACACATTTTGAAGAAGTATTTGTTAAAAGTGTTTTCCTCAAATCAATCCTGCTGGTTGCCTGTCGCAAAAAATGCGAGTTTTCATCAAGTTTATGTATCTATTAATTGACTAAATTATAGCTGATTTACTCACGTCATCCGAACTTTTATCCCTTAAATTATTTGATCCTTTTACCCATGATTTCAAAATGGGCATAAGATTTCTTTCGAAATTACTACATATATGCCCCAAGTGGAATCAATATCAATTTTCTCCTTTTAAGTCTTGTCTCGAATTTAAAGAGATCATTATATTTTACAAATTTGAAATTTGAAATCCGAAATACTAGCATTTTTTTAAAAGAAGTTATTTTAGCCAAGCTAATCCAATCATAAATGTTTTTGGACTTGTGCTCAATTTTCGTGAGTTGAATTAGATTTTTAGAACTTCATATTTATATTTTTATAACAAAGTTCTTTTTATTAATTAACCTAAGTTTGGCCGGTTAACCATTTCTAGTGGATCTTAAAAGGTGCCTTACCCCTTCCTTTTGAGATAACTAGAACCCTTACCTAGAATTTTTAAAACTAAGCAGACCATATAAAATAGAGTTAATTTTAAGCATTACTTAGCTAAAATTGGTGTCCTAATTCACCGTTAAAATAATTAGGTGGCGACTCTTTTAATCAATTAAACCTCGGTCTATCCCAATATGTTATACTCTAATTTGATCCGTGTTAAAATGGGGTATAACAAATAATTGCTAATCCAAAAATCAATAAGTCCTCTTCAATTCTGTTTCAATTCCGTTCAATAATTGTTTCATTCGGATCTTATCATTGTTTTAGTTTCTAGTTTAGTTTTGTTTGATTGGTTTGAACTTACCTTGGTAATTCTAGGTGTTAGCTTAGTTGTTGTTTGAATCCGCCCTAATACATGTTACAGTTCATAATTCTAATTGATTTTGTCTGGCCATTGTTTGATTTTAATCTGCATTGTTTGATTTGCTAGTTTTGATCAGTCAGTATTAATTTAGTTTAAATTCATTAATTGCATTAGTAATTTCATACTCAAGGATTAGTTTAAGTTTTGTTAGTGTTCTTGTTTAGATCCTTAGGCTCAGTAATTTCAGGGAAATTCAGAGGTAGCTTAGGCACTTAGGGCTGGGCAGAAATGCTGTAGGTTATACTAGAATTACCTAGAACCTTCTAGAATAGGACTTTAGTTCTAAATTCAGAAAATAGGTGCACTTACTTGAGAAGCAAGTCAATAACTAAGGGACTAGTTAGATAAAATTGATTTTTAAAAGAAGGACTAAGTGGCAAAGGCTGAAAATCTGATATGGCCTCATATGTGCCTATAAAAGGGCAGCTTACATGCCTTGAATAACAGGTTTTGAATCCCTGAAAGTTCCCCCTATTTTCCACCAGTTTTGTTAGCAAAATTTGAATTTCAAAATCTCTCTTAGATCTAAAAATCCAAAAACTACAGAAAACTTAAAAAAAGGGACTGTTTTATTCAATTTATGCGGTTAATTTCAAGCTTAGAGATTGATTTGCATTTCTTAGCTCAAATTCTGGTAGCTAAAGCTCAAAATTACTCCTAGTTTGATTTCGATTGGGTTTTGAGTTCAAACAAGTCAGTTTTGGGTCATTTTGCTGGGTGCTGCATTGCTGTGTTTCTGTGCTGTGTTTCTGGGCTCTTTGTGAAGTGAATGTGTTTCAAAATCATCCCTGATTGTTGCTGATTGTGATTCCTGTTAAAACCTCTGCTGCTGACTCTCATTCTTCCTGTTCTATTTCAAATCCAGGTGCATATCCAGAAACTTGACACATACAGATCTCCAACTGAAAATGAATGAAGTTGAAGCCTATTTTTGTTGAAATCTCCAATCATCTACTGCTTTCATTACAGTTTTGTTGTATTAATTGGACTGATGAACTACTAGGCGTTTGTGCTTGTACATTTGAGCTATTAGGATTGCGTGTGTGTTTGTTGTAAGATTTCTGGCGTTAACTTTAGTCTGAAACTCATGATTATCGAATGTTAGCTCAAAATTAGAAAATCAAAGTATTATGTTGCACTATCTCAATAGTTTTAGCCACGATGTTCATTTGTTTAATATTCTGCCCAACTTAGATTGTAGGAACTATTGCATGATCATAATTTGAGTCAAGTTCATTTTGCTATTCTGAAGTTTTGAAATAAACTAATGGTTTAGTTAGGAATAGAGTTTACAATTGCACGCCTGCATTAACATCAAATAAGTGATTTCTGTCACCGTGAGAAATAAACTGAGGTTCAACCTCATTAAGAGCATTAAAATTACAGAGTGATGTTCTGTTTGAAAAGGTTGCTTGTTTAAATACAATTGAAATATAAAATTTGGAATTAGAATGATCAATATTGGTTGGGAATGAGTACAACCGCTTGGGCAATTTGCTGTCTGTATCAGGCCCACGTTTGGGGCTGCACTTCTTCGCCTGGACATCAATTGAAATCGCTCAGGGCCAATTTCAAGGCCCAAAGCATTGAGCGGAGTTCTTTTAATTTAAATTCAGAACTTGTTTGAATATCCTAGCATTGATACGTTGACACGTTAATTAAGTAGGGCTTTATTATTAGAGACGAATTAAATAGAAAATTATAAATTGCTTTAGGATTGGCTTTTAAATAAAATGAGACGAGCCTCGCCAAATGAAATATAAATTGCGGGGCCCTCAATAAATATTGTATTAAAATACTTAGATTTCAGATGGGCTGTTTAGCGAATTTCACGGCTTTCCCTAAAGATAACAACGCGCTAGTCGCTTTAGGCGCGTATTTTAATAACATTACCTTCCTAAACTCAGGTGCACATTTATGTGACCCAAATCCAAATCTCAACGAAGTCAAAATGTGTCAACAACCATGGGTGCATTTATGTGACGTGGTTCGAGGCACATTTTCACGACGTTGCAATTCTCGTTAAAATAATAATAAAAGCGGTTTACGGTTAAAAAGCACATAAGCCAAAACATGTTTTGAAATCAGATAAATAAGCCAAATATGACAGTTGAGCGACCGTGCTAGAACCACGGAACCCGGGAATGCCTAACACCTTCTCCCGGGTTAACAAAATTCCTTACTTGGATTTCTGGTTCACGGACTGTTAACAGAGTCATAATTTCCTTGGTTTGGGATTCAACCGGTGACTTGGGACACCATTAATCTCCCAAGTGGCGACTCTGAATCTTCATAATAAATCCCGTTCTGATTGTCCTTTAAGTGGAAAAACTCCCTTATATACACCCTTGCGGGTGTAGCAAAAAGGAGGTATGACAAGCGTTTCATCCTCAGACGGACAGTTAGTCCGAGCGGACTATTCATATTTTGGAGGATATGCTCCGGGCTTGTGTTATCGACTTTAGAGGTTTGTGGGACCAGTTTTTGCCTTTAGCAGAGTTCGCCTACAACAACAGCTACCGGTCCAGCATTCAGATGGCTCCATATGAGGCGTTGTATGGTAGGCGATGTCGGTCTCCAGTGGGATGGTTTGAGCCGGGAGAGGCTCGGTTATTGGGTACAGATTTAGTTCAGGAGGCCTTAGATAAGGTCAAGATCATTCAGGACAGGCTTCGTTCGGCTCAGTCGCAGTAAAAGAGTTATGCAGATCGTAAGGTTCGGGATGTAGCTTTCATGGTTGGTGAGCGGGTCTTGCTCCGAGTGTCGCCTATGAAGGGCGTGATGAGATTTGGGAAGAAGGGCAAGCTTAGCCCTAGGTTCATTGGTCCATTTGAGATTCTCGATCGTGTGGGAGAGGTTGCTTATAGACTTGCCTTGCCGCCTAGCTTGTCAGCCGTGCATCCAGTGTTTCATGTGTCCATGCTTCAGAGGTATCACGGCCATCCAGCTCATGTATTAGATTTCAGCACTGTCCAGTTGGACAAGGATCTGTCTTATGAGGAGGAGCCGGTAGCTATTCTAGACCGGCAGGTTCGACAGTTGAGGTCGAAGAGTTTTCCCTCAGTGCGTGTTCAATGGAGAGGTCAGCCTCATGAGGCATCGACCTGGGAGTCCGAGTCTGATATGCGGAGCCGTTATCCTCATCTATTTCCCGACTCAGGTACTTTTTTCTTTTGTCCGTTCGAGGATGAACGGTTGTTTTAGAGGTGGAGAATGTGACGGCCCAAAGGGTCATCACCTATTTTCTCTTTCATTCCGTACTTCTGAGGCCTTGAAAACCTCATTTTTACTTGCCTCAATTTGCGTGCGCAGTCCGGGCGCGTAGCTGGAAAGCTTATATGTTAAATTCTGTGAAAAATTTCAAAATGTGGCTTTAAAATGATTAAAGTTGACTTGGGTCAACATTTTGGGTAAACGGACCCGGACCCGTGATTGGACGGTCCCGGAGGGTCCGTAGAAAAATATGGGACTCGGGTGTATGGCCGGAATCGAAATCCGAGGTCCCGAGCCCGAGAAATGAATTTTTAAAAGAAATTATTTTTCTGAAATTAACATGGAAATTTGAAATGAAAATGGATTAGATACTGTTGGTATCGGGGGCGTATTTTGATTCCGTCGCCTGGTACAGGTCTTATATGTGGTTTTAGCGCTTCCGGTAAAATTTGGTCGAAATCGGACGTCGTTTGATGTGTTTCGAACCTAAATATCTAAAAATGAAAGTTTATGTAGTTTGACGAAAAAGTGTTGATTTTGAGGTTTGATTCCTCGTTTATGATGTTATTTTGGCGATTTGATCGCACGGTTAAGTTCGTAGGATGTGGTTGAGTAGTGTGTGTGATTGGTTAGGAGCCCCGAGGGCTCAGGAGTGTTTTCAGAGGTGTTCGGGGTGGTTTTGAACTTAGAAATGTTGCAGAAAATCTGCAACAGGTGCCCAGGTGAATCCTTCTTCGCGTTCGCACTCTCCCTCACGCGTTCGCGATGCTTCATTTTGTTCCTTCATCGCGTTCGCATCACTAGTCCGCGTTCGCATAGAGTTATGGAACTCTGAGGGCCCAGCCCTCTTTTCTTCTTTGCGTTCGCGGTGGCTGGACCGCGTTCGCGTAGGTCCCCAGCCCCTTCCCATCGCATTCGTGTACAGGCCAACGCGTTCGCGTAGGCCAATCTCTTGGACCCCAACCAATTCCTTCTACGCGTTCGCCCTTCACCTTCCGCGTTCGCGTTGACCAACCCTGTTTACCCTTCGCGAACGCGACTCACTTCACGCGAACGCGAAGGGCAAAGTTTTGCCCAGTTATATTAAATTTCAGAACAGTAGCTACGGGTTTCTTTCAAAAAATACACGAGCTCTCTTCTCCCCCAAGCACTTAGGAGTCCATTGAAGCCCCTTTTCTTCAACATCGCTTGGGTTAGTAAATTCCAACTTGTTTTCTTCATTTTCCATCATTTATTATTGAATTCCTAAGCTTAAATCATGTAGTTTAGGGTGGAAATTGGGGGAAATGGGTAGAGTTAGGGATTTTTACTTTTTCCTAATTTAGACCTCGTTTTGGGGTCGGATTTGAAAACAAATTATATATTCGGGCTCGTGGATGAATGGGGGGTTTAATTTTGGTCCGAACCTCGTGTTTTGGCCAAGCGGGCCCGGGGGTGATTTTGGAATTTTTGGGAAGAAAGCTTAGAAATTCATATTTAGGCATTGGGTTTAGTTTGTTTAGCTATTATTAATAATATGAAGTCCTTATTGTATAGATTTGATTGAGTTGGAGCCAAATTCGAAAGGGAAAGCGGTCATTGTGGATTGATTTGGCCGTGGAAGTTGAGGTATGTGTTTGGTTTAACCCTAGCTTAAGGGAATAGGAGTTGAGGCTTGTTTGCTATTTGCTAATTGATCGAGTACGATGTATAGGCATGGTGACGAGTACCTATACATTGGTGTCTAGCATGACCGTGAGTCTGATATTGTGACTTTAATGGCTTCGTTGTATTATCCACGCTTTGGTGTGTATTTCTGTTTGTTGTGTAAAATTGTGGAAAAAAATGCGATTTATGAACATTGAGGAGCGTCGGCTCCAGTTGTAGAACGAATTGCGAAAGTATAAGTGATAATTGAACCTCTGGAGCATTTGCTCGAAGTTGTGAAGAGAATTGTGAAGTAAAAGCGAGAAAGAGAAGAGATTATTATGTTGCCCTCTTGGCGGGCTATTGTTGAGTGGTGATTCCTTTGCATTGTGTCCTTAACTGATACTAGGGTCGCTTAGGTTAATGCTTCCTTGTGTTGTGTGATGACTATAGTTATAGATGAGGTGGTTAAGTGTGGTAATAGGTTAGATATAGCTGAGGTGGTTAAGTGTTGTAATAGGTTGGTTATAGCTGTGGTAGTTAGATGTTGGAACAAGTTTGGTTATAGTTGTGGTAGTTAGATGTTGGAACTAGTGTGGTTATAGTAATTCCCTTGCCGGGATTTCTATTACTGTTGTCTATCCCCCGCCCCCATTGTTTGTGATTGTTGATTGGGTTAGGTTGTGTTATTTATATTTGTGGATCGGTTTGCACGCCGCAACAACACTATATATTTGTGGATCGGGTTGCACGCCGCAACAACACTATATATTTGTGGATCGGGTTGCACGCCGCAAAAATACTATATATTTGTGGATCGGGTTGCACGCCGCAACAACACTATATATTTGTGGATCGGGTCGCACGCCGCAACAACACTATATATTTGTGGATCGGGTTGCACGCCGCAACAACACTATATAATTGTGGATCGGGTGGAACGCCGCAACAACACTGTATACTTATGATTCGGGTTGCAGACGCAACAGTGATGATTGAGAATCGGGTTGCACGCCGCAACAGCATTGTATGTGATCGAATTGGGTTGCGTGCCGCAACAAATTATAGCTTAAGTGTGTTTATTCCGGATTAAGTTTCTGTTGGCTGTTCTATCCTTCAATTTAGACTTCTTGTTTTAATGGTTGCCTCCCCATAGTATGTCCCCCCCCCCCCCCCTTTTATACACTGCTTACTTCTTGTTTACTTTCCGCTATTATTTTGTTGTACTTGTATATATATCTGCACGGGTTTATCTGGTAGTCTGGTCTAGCCTTGTCACTACTTTTCCGGGGTTAGGCTAGGCACTTACCAGCACATGGGGTCAGTTGTGCTGATGCTACACTCTGTGCATCTTTCTGCACAGATCACAGTACCGGAGCAGCAGCTTTCGGACAACAGTAGTTGATTGGGAGCTGACTTCATTCCAGAGATTTCGAGGTAGCCTTGCAGACGTCCGCATGGCCCGGAGTCTCTTCTATCTTTACATTAATTTGTTATCCTTTGTACCGGATCAAACAGTATTGTGTTTTATTCAGACTTTGGGTGTAGTATTCTATAGACGTTCGTGAGGTTGTGACTCCAGTTCTTGGGTAGAGGATTCTGTTAGACTTCCGTATCTCCTTCAGTTTATTATATATGTTGAGACTTCCGCTTTATGTCATTATGTTTGATTTTATTAAATGGTTGGTAATTGTTGCAAAAAGGTAGATTAAATTGGCTTGCCTAGCTCCCATTAGTAGGCGCCATCACGACTCCCGAGGGTGGAAAATCCGGGTCGTGACATTTATAAACCCGTGATACACTTCGTGAGTCATGACACACATAAACAACAAAGGGACGAATATCTCGAGGAATTCTTAGAAGGCAAGGGAACAAGAATTTGCTTTGGAAACTCAAATTCTTGCCTTTATATAAGTTAACTTCTGCCTATCATCACCCACCAAACAGAAAAGGAAAAAAAAGGAAATTTAAAAAGTTAAGGATGGCAAAAGAAGATTTACGTCTATTAGATTTCTGGGTGAGTCCATTTTGCATGAGGGTAAAAATTGCATTTGCTGAGAAGGGTTTAGCTTATGATTCTCAAGAAGAAGATTTGTTAGGTGGCAAGAGTGAGTTGCTTCTGAAAACAAACCCTATTTACCAAAAAGTTCCTGTTTTATTGGACAGTGGCAAGCCAATAGTGGAGTCCTCAAATATTGTGTATTATATTGATGAGAAGTTTGCTACCCAAAATCCTTTGCTTCCTTCTTGTGCTTATGGACGATCCAGAGCAAGGTTTTGGGCTGACTTCATTGACAAAAAGGTTATATTTCTAGAGAGTTTTATGTTCCGTCAAAGATTTATATGCCGGTAGAATATATAGAGAATGTCTAATATTTTTTTTTTTTTAATATACTATTGGACTAAGGCGAGCTTGATTGGAGCGACACTAACCGTAGGAATTCATATGTCAACCTCAACTTGCTTGGAATTGAGGAGTCGTCACTGTTGTTTATAAACATGAATCTCAATTCATGAACATAGAGACGGATCATTCCGTATTTATTAGATACAAAACAAGGAGTTTGTTGGGCTAATTAGTAAGTAAAAGAGTTATATCTTATGAAATGCTTTTTGGTGCCAGTAATTTAGCTATTAGTATAGTCTATTGTATAGCTATACTATAGCATTGATAAAGAAGAATTTTCTAAATTATTTTGTGGCAGTAGGCCTTCAAACATCTGAAATATACCATGATTGAATATGACATAACGTTTCTCATAAAAATGATAACTCCTTTAGAAAAACAAACTTATTCAAGTAGAACTAAAACATACCAAAGTGAACAATATCGTAAAAAATAAACTGTGCAAATGGGGAATAATAATTTTTTGTTATATATAAACTGTTGAATCCTTGTAAATTAAAAAATATTTTGCTCAAGTGACAAAGGGGGTTCAAAATTGCTTTAACTCATAGGTTTAAATTCCAGCTGTGATATTCTAGTTTTTTTTTCCCTTTGTATAAATTTCTGGTTCCACCGCCTATATTATTTAATTATATATATTATTTTAAGTGTGAGATGTTAATCGGCTTTGTTATATATTATTTTTAAGTGAATACATCCATGAGGTGCAGATTTATGAAGCAGGAATGGCTATATGGAGGAGCAAAGGAGAAGAACTAGAGATTGCCAAGAATGATTTTATAGACATTGTGAAGAAACTTGAAGGAGCTTTAGGTGACAAAGATTATTTTGGAGGAGACAACTTTGGATATGTTGATGTCATAGCTATTAGCATGACATCTTGGTTCCATGCTTATGAAAAATTTGGAGGTTTTAAGGTTGAAAAAGAGTGTCCAAAATTTGATGCATGGACAAAGAGATGCCTTAAGAGGGAGAGTGTTGCTAGGGTTTTTCCTGACCCTGAAAAAGTTTATGAGTTTGTTGTCATGCTTAGGAAAATGCATGGCATTGAATAGCTTGGCAAGTCATCCTACTCGATCATATCGGTTATTTTCAGGACTCTTTTACGGCTATTAAAAGGGTCAATATTGATGACAGTAATCGATTTTAATAGTTATATAGTTCAAAAGAAAATCGACGCATAAATATTTGTGTCGATATAAACTATATATGTTGTTTGGTTTTTTTCTTGTTTCTATGTTATATATGTAATCCATGTGCTTTTCCTTATATGAAAAGAAAAATAAGTGAAATAATCAATGCTTTCCTTCTCTTTGTTTTTTTGTTTCTTTTGTGGTTTCTGGTCGTGTTTTACACCAGTTAATGAAAGAAAGGGATTAATAAGACCAGCCAGTCGTTAAGACTTTAATGTCTGTTTTAGCTTTTAACTTTTCCCATGGATTATATACAATCTACTAATTAAGTGTTTCGTGTATTACATTTCATTTCACATCATAGTACTTAAAAAATACAAATTTCGGCGACACAGTTATTTACATAATCAACTATTCTTAACTTACTTTGACAAAAACTATTTAAGAATTACTTTCTCTCTAGAATGAGAGCTTCTCTCAGCTAAGGCTGAAATGGCGAAGAAGCAACGGACTGGAGGGAGAGGGCAATTAGGAACGGTGAATCAACAGAGGACTTTTGGCATGAGAGCAATTCCACAAACTGAAGATGCAAAGAAAATTAGGAGCATTAATGTGATACAAGGAGTAATTCCGCTGGAATTGAAGCAGACACCTATGGCGAGACCATCAACGGAAACGCTAATGGCAACACCGACAATTACGCAAACGGATACTAGCAATCAAGCACAGTCTAGCGGGAAGAAATCATGGGCGGAACAGGTGGAAACAGAGGAGAAAACCATAGGTAAATCTCAAAACCTAGCTACAAATTTGAAATCCTGGAGTAAGATAGTAGGAAATACGCCAGTAGCTGAGGGATTTGACCTAGAAGGCGTAGTGAATTATAATGCTAATGTCAAAATTACGATGGAAGATGTAAAAGAGGAGATCGAATACTGGCAAACTGCGGTTGTATGTTTTGTGCTGGGATCAAATCCCCCTCTAACAGTGGTGGAGGGGTATTTCGATCGTATATGGAAAGATTTGGGGATTGATAAAGTAACACAAATAAAAAAAAGGAGTATTTATGGTCAAATTCCATAGTATAGAAGGGCGTACAAAGGCAATTGAAGGGGGAGTGCAGATATTTGATAGAAAACCAGTGGTAGTTAAGCCATGGAAACCAGGAATGGAGATAATGAATATAACAGTGGAGCAGGTGCCTATATGGATCAGATTAGTGGGTCTAGATCTAAAATACTAGGGGCAAGCAGCTCTAACAAAAATAGCTGGGCTGGTGGGGAAACCTGTGAAGGCTAATACCGCAACAACGAGGAAGGAGAAACTCATGTATGCAAGGGTAATGGTGGAAGTACCGTTGAACAAAACATATCCAGAATCAGTTATGCTTGAAAATGAATTGGGACAAATAATTGAAAAGGAAATAGAATATGAATGGAAGCCTATAATGTGTCAACAATGCAAGTTGTTTGGGCACACAGATCAATAGTGCAGGAGAGTGCAACAAAAGCCATAAGTAGAACAAGTAAAGAAAGAATGGAAGCCAGTGGAAAGGAATAAGCAGAAAGAAAAGCCAGTCATAGCAGGGGAAAAAATAGAACAACAGACAAAGGTTGTGCAAGGGAAAGCTTTACAGAAGCAGATTATCATGCCAGTGAGTAATTCCTTCTCAACATTGGAGGATCATGTAGAGGAGCAGACTGCAAGGGAGAATGCTAGTGATCAAATGTTAACAGGAAGGAGGAATAAAGCTAAAGGAATTACACAAGGAGAAGGTACTCAACAAGGAAAAGACAGCTCAATAACCAGCTATCAAAGGGGAGTACAAAGGAAAATAGAGATGGGTCCAGGAACGGGGAGGGGAGGTACAAACTCCCTCCCAAATGGATAAATTGGGATTTTAGAATGTGAGGCGTCTAAACAGGCAGGATAAACAGAAAGAAATGAATCTGTTCTTGCATAATGCTAAGGTAGGCCTGTTTGGACTCCTGGAGACAAAGATTAAGAGGCAAAAAGCATCTTTAGCTTCTCTTAATCTTTGTAATGGGTGGTCTTTTAGTCACAACTTAGCTTATCATCCGGGTGGGAGAATCTGGGTGCTTTGAAAGCCAAATATATTCAATGTAAATATCACTGATTTATCAGCTCAAATGATGCATTGTGAGGTAGAACACAGAGGGACTCATCACAAGTTTCAGATAACATTTGTATATGGATTTAATGACCAAGCTTTAAGAAGACAATTATGGAAAGAACTGGAGCAAATTCATGATGTCACTAATCAACCATGGGCAGTTATGGGTGACTTCAACTGTGTATTGAATAGAGATGAAAGGTGGGGATTCCAATCATAGTATCAGAAATTAAAGACTTTAAAGAGTGTGTAGGAAGATGTTCACTACAGGAGCTTAAATCATCTGGATCCTTTTTTACCTGGAATAACAAACATGGAGACACTAGTAGAGTCTATAGCAGAATTGATAGAGTGCTAGTTAATGGAGATTGGCTGATGAAATTACCAGGATCAGAAGTTCACTTTGGAAATGAAGGTCTTATGGACCACTGTCCAGCATTGATTAATTGGGATAAGGGGCCTCAAAATAGCCAGTACAGATTCAGATACTTTAACATATGGAGTCAAGCTACTGATTTCTATCAACAAGTGGAAAGTAACTGGAAAAAGGGGATTACAGGTACAAAGCAGTACAGACTAGTAGGGAAGCTGAATAGACTCAAAGCTACTCTGCAAGGAATAAATAGAGCTCAGTTTGGTGATGTAGAAGGTAAAGCTGTGCAAGCAAAAACAAAACTGGAGAAATGTCAAAGTAAGCTACAGAAAGACCCTTTAAACATAAGGTTGATTGAAGAAGAGGCAAAACTAGCTAAACAGTTCTCACACTGGAACCTGACAAGGAACCAGTACCTTAAGCAGAAGTGTAAAATTCATTGGTTGAATTCAGGGGATATGAATACTAAATTCTTTCTTAGTATGCTGAAAGCTAGAAGAAATGCTAACCGAATATTCACTATAAAAGACACTGAAGGGAGGACAAGTAATGATATAGATGGTATTACTGAAGCTTTTGTGAAATATTACTCTGCATTGCTTGGTACTAAGAATAAGAATAGAAGAAGGGTATGTAGTGCCACTGTTAAACAAGGCCCTGTAGTCTCAGAGGAACAAAGAGGCATGTTGATTGAGGAGTTTACAAAGGCAGAAATGAAGCAAGCTTTGTGGGATATAGCAGGAGATAAAGCACCTGGGCCAGATGGTTATGGAAGCCAGTTTTTTAAGGACTGTTGGGAAATAATTACTGAGGATCTTGAAGCAGGAGTGATGGAGTTCTTCAAGTCAGGGAAATTATTGAGGGCATGGAATAGCACAGTGTTGACTCTAGTCCCAAAATCTGATCATGCAGACATAGTAACAGACTATAGACCTATAGCTTGTTGCAATACCATCTATAAGGTGATATCCAAGATGTTAACAAATAGATTGAAGAAAGTCCTGCCAGATATCATATCCCCAAATCAAAGTGCTTTTATGGCCGGTAGAACCATTGTTCAAAATATCCTAATCTGT
Organism: Nicotiana attenuata; assembly: GCF_001879085.1. Taxonomy (NCBI): domain Eukaryota; kingdom Viridiplantae; phylum Streptophyta; class Magnoliopsida; order Solanales; family Solanaceae; genus Nicotiana; species Nicotiana attenuata. Next base: position 126,069 of record NW_017670917.1, on the reverse strand, counting down.
CAAGACCTGGTAAGACTGTATAACAGGAAACAAACCACCAGTAACTGCCTGATCAAAATAGATTTGAGGAAAGCCTATGACACAGTAGAATGGGAGTTTGTAGCTGAGATGATGCATGCACTGGAATTTCCTCAACAATTCATCAAATGGACTATGACATGCATAACCACAGTGCAGTATGCAATTGCAATCAATGGGAGTCTATATGGGAACATAAAAGGGGAAAGAGGACTTAGACAAGGGGATCCAATATCCCCACTGATCTTTGTCATATGCATGGAATATTTCACGAGGATAATGAATGTAGTTGCAGAGCAGGTGGGATTTGAATATCATTCTATGTGTAAAAGTTTGAAGTTGAATCATTTGTGCTTTGCAAATGATGTTTTATTATTCAGTAAAGGGACTTTTCAATCAGTGTTGCTGCTATTGAAAGGCTTAAAAACATTCTCAAAAAGCTCTGGCCTAACTACAAATGCAAACAAGTCAAATATATTCAGTGTCAATATGCCAATCCAGAGCCAGAAGGACCTGATGGAAATGTCAGGTTACCAGAAAGGAAGTCTACCATTCAGGTATCTTGGTGTGCCTATATCCGCTAAAAAGATATCTAAAATGGACTGTGAAATACTCATAGACAAGATAGAAGCTAGAATCAAAGGTTGGGGTACAAGACATCTATCTTATGCAAGAAGGGTGCAGCTAGTGAATTCAGTACTACTTCACATTCGTAGTTACTGGTCAACTATATTTTTGCTTCCAAAGCAAGTGTTGAAAGGGATAACTGGTATGTGTAGAAATTTCATATGGGATGGGAAAGCTGTCACACATAAGCCACCATTAGTGGCATGGGACTTAGAGTGTAGAACAAAGCATGAAGGAGGCTTGGGGGTAACAGACATAATAAAATGGAATGAAGCTGCAATTGCAAAATATGTATGGAATATTGCTCAAAAAGCTGACAATTTATGGGTGAAATGGATCAACAATGTCTACTTAAAGGAGAAGGATTGGTGGCAGTACAAATGCCCCAATGATGCTTGCTGGTAAAATATGCAGAATCAAAGAAATATTTGCTCCTAGATATAATCAGAATTTGTGGAGCAGTGCCAATGGACAATACACAATTAAGGAGGGATATACATGGAGAATGGGAGAAAAGGAAAACTGGGCATGGAGAAGATGGGTATGAAACAGTATGAACCTACCCAAGCATAGTTTTATTTGTTGGCTCACTATGCATCAAAGACTGCTGACAAAAACTAGATTGTATCGTATGGGCATTAGTCAAGAAGATAGGTGTCCAATATGTGGAACAGAAGAGGAGACTATCCAACATCTGTTCTTTGAATGTGTATTCTTACAGCAGTGCTTAAAGGAGGTGTTAAACAGGATGAGCATAGGTATGCAAAAGACAGAGATAACAGGGATATGGAAAAGAGTGACCAGGCTACTCAAAGGAAAGAGATGCAGGGAAGTTACTACTGCTATATTGGTTGTCCTGGTGTACTGGATATGGAAGTCTAGGAACACTGCTGTATGGGACTTCAAACTACCCACAACTACCTACATACTAAGTCAGATTAAACAAGAATGCAGACTGAGGAAGCACACCTATTTGAAGAGCAAGACAAGTGTTCAAGAAAGAGAATGGATTGAGAAGATAATGCAGAAATAGAAGATTAGATAGATAGAAAAATTAATGTTTTGATGACAAAGAATACATAGCTAATATATATGTATATAGAAAGAAATAGGAGAAAAGAGGAAAGTACTGAGGAAAAAGCTTGTAATAGTTTCAGGTGATGAAATAAAAAAAAATTCTTCACCAAAAACTATTCGTAACATTTTTAGAGACGAGTTGTGACAATTATTAGGGGCAAGTGCACAGATAGTCATTCTCATAGATACTATTGGAAATTAGTCAGTACTTATTTTGTCTTGAAATTTAACTAAAATTCTTAACTTCAGGACAATTCAGGATATTTTTATCCGAAAAATTTAAACTGAAAAAACAAAATTCAGGACACACTGGCTAAAAATAGTTCGTAATTTCTTATGGGCTGGATATATGGCAAGTTAACTGCTAAAGTTCATCTTCATCTTCAAGCCCAGTGAGTTTTGAATCTGACACTAACATAAATAGTTGAAGAATTAACCTAAATAGTCGTCTTCCCGATCGCTTATAATAAAAATAGCCTACGAATATATATATATATATATATATATATATATATATATATATATATATATATATCATGTGTAGTATATGTATAATTATGTAGAACCAGTTTATAATTTATATATACCGGCTATAGAAAATAAAAAGTGAACCCGACCGGGTACTCGTGTAAAACTCCCTAAATAGTTCTCAATTTTGATCTCATAAACGTGTTCAGTAATGTAGTTATTTGAAGGTTAAATGGGTGCTAACTTGAACTAAACAATCCATAAGATTAGGTCAACTTAATCTACTTTAGTACACCAAATCAGCCAATAAGAGAAGGTCAAACTTGAGCTACATTACTAGGCTAAATCAATACATAAGCTAGTAGTTTCGGCTAAAACATAAAATAATAAATAAATAGTGAATAATGTTGGATATAATTTTTATTTACTGTACAAAAATTTTCTATTACCCACTCAATCATATAGTTAGAGATTAAAAGGAGCGGATAATTAGAAAAGTACCTTGGGGCATTGAATTATAAGAAACTTTAAGTCTTTTATTGAAGTGTCAAGACTCAAGTCTTAAGAAATGTGTAGGGGTGACTCTTTTTAAATTAGTGTAAATGATATATATTTTTAAAGTTCCAAAATTTGCTTATTAATACCACTAGTAACTTTCTCTCTCTAGAATGGGAGCTTCTCTCAGCTAAGGCTGGATGGCGAAGAAGTCACGGACTGGAGGGAGAGGGCAAGGAGGGATTGGGAGTCAACAAGGGATCTTTGGCAAGAGAGGAATCCCTCAAACGGAAGATGCAAGGAAAACTCGAAGTGTAAATGTCTTACAAGGAGCGATACCACTAGAATTGAAGCACTCACCCATGGCAGGACCATCTATGGTGACACCAATGGCGAGTACGCAATTGACTACACAAATGGGCACTAGCAATCAAGCACAGACTCTAGGGAAGCAGTCGTGGGCGGATCAGGTTGAAGCTGAGGAGAAATCCATAGGTAAAACCCAAACCCTAGCCACAAATTTGAAATCATGGAGTAATGTAGTAGGAAATGCACCAATAGTTGAGGGCTTTGACTTAGAAGGAGAAATTAATTCAACTGCAAATGTCAAAATTACTATGGAGGATATGAAAGAGAAAATTGAATACTGGCAATCTGCGGTTGTGTGCTATGTACTGGGGTTGAACCCTCCCCTAACAGTCATAGAGGGGTATTTCAAGCTCATATGGAATTCATTGGGGGTGGATGAGGTAGCACAAATTAACAAAGGAGTGTTTATGGTTAGATTTCATAGTATTGAAGCTCGCACAAAGGCAATTGAAGGGGGAATCAGATCTTTGATAGGAAACCAGTAGCGGTGAAGTCATGGAAACCAGGAATTGAGATGAGCAAAGTAATGATAGAGAAGGTGCCTATATGGATCAGACTAGTGGGATTAGACCTGAAATATTGGGGGCAAGCAGCTTTGACAAAAATTGCTGGACTTGTGGGGAAACCTGTGAAGGCAGATACTGCAACAACAATGAAAGAAAAGCTTATGTATGCAAGAGTAATGGTAGAAGTCCCACTGAACAAAACTTATCCTGATTCAGTACTGTTTGAAAATGAAAAGGGGCAAATAATTGAGCAAGAAGTGGAATATGAGTGGAAACCTACACTGTGTGAACAGTGCAAGAACTTTGGACACACTAAGCAACAATGTAGGAGATTACAACAGAAGCTACAAGTGGTACAAGCAAATAAAGAGTGGAAACCAGTGAAGGAGAAAGAACTGGTTGAGAAGCAAAAACTAGAAGGGGGAAACCAGAACAAATTGGCATGCAAAGGCCAAGACCAGTTTTGCAGAAAGAAGTTACCACACCTGTGAACAATTCCTTTGCCACTTTAGAGGAACAATCAGAAGAGAATAACACAATTGAGGATGGGATAGAAGGCAAACAGACAACAGCGGGAAGGTTCAACGAACCTAAAAGTCCTATAAAGAGGGGATGTGTTCAACAGAACAAAGAAACCTTAAATGTTGAAGCTACTACTCTGTCACGACCCAAAATCCCCACGAAGGAGTCGTGATGGCACCTAGTCTCTAAACTAGGTAAGTCTAACATTTACAGAAATAACATTGATATTCACTAACCTCAAATTAGATAACTCTGAACGAGTAAAATTTCCAAAACCGGTAGTACAAGTCATAAGCCTTTCTAGGAGTAGTTATACATAATAAATACATCATTATTCAAGAACAAAAAGAAACAATGGAAATAAGTACAAATGAAGGTGACTACGAGGCCTGCAAACGCAGCAGCAGGTTTACCTTGAGTCTCCACCGCGACGATACGCACAGCTACTATCGATCATATACCTAGATCTGTACAAAAAAATGTACAGAAGTATAGTATGAGCACACCACAGCGGTGCCCAGTAAGTATCAAGACTAACCTCGGTAGAGTAGTGACGAGGGACAGCCAAGACACCTAGTGGCCTATTAAACTGAACATGATATAACAATAAACTAACAATGGTAAAAACAACAAGATAATACGAATAACAGGGAGAAGTCAAACTACCAACAGTAGAGACAATCAAAGGGAAACAAGGATGGTAACGTAAGATAACCAAGTAAATTAACACCAACATAGCTGGGAAACAGACAAGTAAAAATATGCTCAAATAAGGAAGGCGATGTTAACTCAATCAATCACATCATTTCTGATACACAATTCCATCCATCTCAAACTCGATGTCTCATATCATAACCTCAATCCCCAAACCTTTATCACACACGGCACCTTGTGCCCACATACTTCTATCTCACTTTGCACAACATCATCCTCATGCTACTCAGTACATAGGGTCCGTAACAAATGCACTTAAGATGTTCAAGGAGTCCCATTTATATAATATAAAGTAAATTACAGTTTCTAAACCAATTAGAAAACCAGCGATAAAAGATGAGGTTACTTTTATAAACAATTTGAATTAAGAAAATACCGTTTTCAAATAAATTACAACATCAAATAAATTATTACCTTTAATATAGGATTTATTAAATTAAAACTTAGTAGAAATTCCTTTTTAAGTAAGAATCAATATCATCCGGTTAAGGAAATTTAATTGAGAAACTAATTGAAATAAAACATAACATTTATAGGAATTTGAATTATTGAAAGGTGTATATATACACGGCGAGTTCAAATTCAAAAGTCATATATAGCAGCGTAATACTAATTCCTTTATTTTAAATCATAATATTACTAATAATTTAACAGGACATGAGGAAATGATTCAACGTAGTAAATTTACTTTAAAAATTAATTCACCAGAGTAATAGTTTCAGCGAAAGAATTCAAGGAACAACGGCAAGTCAACAACTCAATGTCAATAACCCGATTCTCACAACTCAGTGAAACCGGAAATACAAATTATTGAAGTCTTAAACAAATGAACTTGGGTCTTCTCAGTATTCATCTATAACCAATCCCTAAATAAAATGTAAAACCACCGAATAACTTGAATAGTCAAAGAAGAATACATAAGCATATATATTGATGCGGCGCGCATCCCGATCCCACCATTCCTCCCTTATTCCTCCGTAACAATTACAATAAAAGTAAATAGTATAAATATGTTGCGGCGTGCAACCCGATCCCACCAATCCTCGCTTATTCCTCCTTAACAATTACAATAGAAGTAAATAATATATATATATATATATGTGTTGCGGCGCGCAACCCGATCCCACCAGTCCACCCTTATTGCTCCTCAATATACACCCTTATTTCTCATGTTGCGGCGTGCAACCCGATCCCACCTGTCCACCCTTATTACTCCTGTTGCGGCGTGCAACCCGATCCCACCAGGCAATATCAATTCTCCCTTATTCCTCATTAATATATCACCCTTATTCCTCATGTTGCGGCGTGCAACCCCATCCCACCAAACAATTGCTTAAATCAACAGCAACAACAAATCCACAACTTAATTACAAGAATTTCTACTACCAAGAGTATGAGTACACGGCAATAAGAGAATCACGAGAAATCAAGAAGCACAACAACCTTTATGAAAACAACAAGACATGTAAGGCACGTGATAACTACACAGGCAACAACAATTATTTGGACACGTAGCATATATGTACGGGGTCATAGAGGAACTCACAATTAAGAAATAACAAAACAATAAGAAAGGCAATCACTTCAATTAAGACAAATAGGGGTCAAATAACAAGTAAGAGTTAGAGGAAAGCTAACAACATTGTATAGAGCATGTAGAGGTAAAACAAGCAATTAGCAAACCCAATTATATATGAGGAAACTTCCCAATTAATGAACATAAGGACCTAAGAACCCTAAAGAAAAATTTTCCACAAATAAGACCGAGCACGCACTCGTCACCTCGCATGCACGGGCTACAATTAACATAGAGGACTCAAATCCTAAGGGGGAGTCCCCCACACAAGGTTAGGAAAGATACTTACCTCAATCCAGCCAATTCAATACTCAATTTAGCTTTTCCTTTACCAATTCATCAACGCTCGGCTCAATCTAGCCAAAAGCGACTTAAATACATCAAACAATGCAAGAGAAAATAATTTCAATTAACAAAGCTATGATTCTTATAAAATTTGCAAAAAATCAACAAAAGTAACTCCCCGGGTCCGCAGCTCAGAACCCGACAAAATTTACAAAAACCGAATACTCATTCCGACACGAGTTCACCCATACAAAAATTATCAGATTCCGATACCATTTGGTCCTTCAAATCATCATTTTACATTATTGAAAGACTTTACAAATTTTCCCCAAATTCCATCCCAACTCACGAATCAAATGATGAATTCAATGATATATTCATGAATATTAGCCAAAACCGAGTTAGAATTACTTACCCAGATGATTTCCTTGAAAAACTCCCGAAAATTTGCCTCAAACCGAGCTCCCATAGTCCAAGATGTGAAATAAAACCCTAACCCTCATTTATATAGTGTTCCCTTAACTTCCTCACCGCGGTCCGCGAAATTCCAAGCGCGGCCACGCCTCCCAAGCCCTGCGGTCGCGAAAAAATGGTGCAACCGCACTTTTTGGTGACTGCACTTTCATGCTTTAGTATTTTGGCCATAACTTTCTATACAGATGTCCAAATAGTAACTTCTTTACCTTTTTGGAAACTACACACGAAGGGCTACAACATTAATTTTTGTATCATCTCAAAATACCTTGTAGATCAAAAGATATAGGCTTCCGAAGTCGGACCAGCGAATCTGCAGATCTGCCCTGGAGCGCCTCCGCGACCAAATTTACGCGGTCCGCGCCCCCACCTCCGCCCTCAGCGAAATTTTACCGCCATCCCTGAAAATTAAGCACCAGAACCATGCCTGAGTTCCGCTAATTCCCGGACTCGTTCAAAACTCACCCGAAACACACCCGAGGCCTCCGGAACCTCAACCAAATATGCCATCAAGTCCTAATATACCATACTAACTCAATCAAGCTCTCGAATCACCTCAAACAATAACAAAAACATGAATCGCACACCAATTCAGGCTTAATGGACTTGAAACCTCAAACTTTCACAATCGATGCCGAAACCTATCAAACCTCGTCCGAATAACCTCCAATTTTGCACACACGTCACAAATGACATTACGAACCTACTCCAACTCCCAGAATTCTATTCCGACTCCGATATCATAAAAGTCAACTCTCGGTCAAACCTCTCCATTTTCCAAACTTCAACTTTTCCAACTTCCGCCGAAATGCCTCAAATTACTCTACAGGCCTCCAAATCTGAATCCGAACGCATGCCTAAGTCCAAAATCACCATACAAAGCTACTGACATCACCCAAAACTCATTCCGGAGCCGTTTGCTCAAAAGTCAAATTTTGGTCAAATTCTTACCGCTTATGCTACCAAAACTAGATTCCTTCTTCCAATTCGACTCTGATTCATCCGGAAACAGAATCCAACCATGCACGCAAGTCGATACACATAATATGAAGCCGCTCGTGTCCTATAGCTGCCAAACCGGACGCAATTGCTCAAAATGACCAGTCGGGTCGTTACATCCTCCTCCACTTAAACATACATTCGTCCTTGAACGTGCCCGGAGTCATTCCAAAGCCATCGAACCACTGCATGAGCTCACCATACATACACCCGGGGGTGATTACCTATCACCCAAACCTATGTAGGACTGACAATGCAACTTAATTGAAGGTCTCACCTCATCCTTGGTCCATAACCTTAGGACAGAACCCAAACCTCAACATATGAAATTCATCATAGGACCCGAATCCCACATCATCACACTGTATGAAGCTGAATCGAGCCAAAAATTCCAATCAAGAATACAATCACATGTTGTTCCACACAGCTCAAATGCCCGAAGCAATTCCCTCTGACTACCATAGTTGCTCAAATAACATCCTGAATGCCGGCAATACACTTCAAATTGAATATATCCTTGTTTCAGACCTTCATCTCGCTACCCATGATAAGGAAACATGCGGAAACTCGTAGCTGCCCATGAAGTCAACAAGTCAAGAAGCTCTCTCGCCTGTCAAGGGCCATTGCCCAAATCTTAGCAGAAACAACCTCATACTTCCAAACACTCCTTACCCCCAATACGATAGTGTTAATCTCAGGTCTAAGAACCTCATCTTAGCCAATACAAGCAGCCCAAATAACAACTCATCACGGAACCACACGGATTCTCACACCACACAGCTCGTACACAAAACCAACAATAACTCAATTATGCAGCACAAATAAGAGGAAAGAAAGGTACGAGGATTATCTGACTAGTACAACATGTGTGACAACAAAAATACGGTTTTCATTAAATCATCCCACAGAGGAAAAACAAAACACCAAATAAACACAAGGAAAGGGTATTCCACATAACATCCGCTGCGGCGTGCAGCCCGCTCCCAAATACTCATCAAGCCAAAATGCTCGAGTTCACTGATCATATGAATACTGATATCAAGCACACCAGAGTGCACAAATATAACTGTGAGAAAATGAATAGAAATAAATAAATAAACATGAAAGAAAGCAAGCACGACTAAGGTGCAATGAGAAAATCAACATCACGAGGGCTATCTCGCCCGCATCGCCATAAGGCCTGAATGGAATTACAACATGCGTGGAGAATAATCATACAACATCACAACCCATCATAACATAAGAGTAGCACATAACATAGGCTAGGGGCACAGATAATATCCATTCTGCCCGGTAACATAACCATAGTGACAATTTCACATGAGCACCCATACTTGACCTGATATAAAATACATATTCTCGTTGAGATTCCAAATAGCCCCTATCCAAATCCTGATCCTTCCCAATTAGGTAAATGTTCTTCAAAAATCCACAGCAACCCTTCGATAATGCATGTTATTAATTATCCCATTCTCAACACTTCTTCACAATCCGCAGACAAGAGATAGCCCGCATATGGGGACATCTAGCCCCAAAACCTTAGGAATACCAAGATTTCCGTACCCGACTCAACTACGCAAATCAAGTGGCTGATACATCACTCACACCCCCATCATCCTGCTGAAGCACCCATATAGAATTTCTGGCCGCGTAACAAACTCTGAACCTCAAAAGCCTCAAAACTCAGAAATCACCGTGCCACTAGCCACGCACCCGCGAACTAAAACTCAAGGGTCTTTCCAAACATGCACGCTCTTCACATATAATAGCCAACAATGCCAACACTCTATTAATTTCTGATACCCATTCAGGAGAAAACCACAATGTACAACATATTCCTTATGCCCATAGTAGACAGCCAACTCAAGTCGTTGCCAAAACCATCGAGAACTCTCTGAAATCCGCCCGCATGCAACTAAGCCATCAGGACTGCCACAAATGCCGGTAGAGAACCCCCATTCAAAATGACAAATTACTTTCGTTGCTATGCTGGCCAAACACCACAGAGCTGACCCATTTCTTTAGATAGTCAATATGCAATAACCCCAATCAAAGCCCCAAATACAGATGATCACGTAGCCCAGAAGCGCATAAACTACCGCATTTGCTCTGATGCACCCCCGTTCTGTCGCAACCATGATGCCCACGCTGAATAGATCTTCTGAGAATCTATAATTGTTCCTCCGACTCCCCTCGGGCAAAACTGATGTAAATCTAACTCTGCAATCTGAATGTCGCTAGTTGACTCCTCTACTTGGTGCGAAGCCATAGAAAAACAACATCTGATAATCCGCAAAGCTAACCTTCACAGCTCGCACAACACCAATAACAAGGTACTCCAATACCACCAACTATCCTCAATCACGTCCACCTCGTGACCTTGCCATAATCTCGACAACTAGTCAATCAATTAAACCTTCTCAAGCTCGTACTCATCAACCAGATGCCGAAACCCGGTGTACCTCCATATGAACAATAGAATAGTCTCTCAATACCTCTGTATCTTCAGTCTGGACAACACGTTGAGATAATATTTGAGCACCCATGACCCCCTCGTAGCCCGTCTGTAGCATCACGAACTACTGGCGCATAGCGGACACTGAGAGCGCAATATCATACACGAGTGGATGTAAAGGAAAATAAGTTATATGCTTCGAGCTGAATCAATATCGCACGATAAGGAATGAAAGAAGGGAGATTATCCTAATAGTTCTGGAGCCTCTCGAAGATAAGCATAGACGTCTCCGTACCGATCCGCAAGACTCTACCAAACCTGCTTATGACTCGTAGCACCTATGAACCTAGAGCTCTAATACCAACTTGTCACGACCCAAAATCCCCTCGAAGGAGTCGTGATGGCACCTAGTCTCTAAACTAGGTAAGCCTAACATTTATAGAAATAACATTGATATTCACTAACTTCAAATTAGATAACTCTGAACGAGTACAATTCCCAAAACTGGTAGTACAAGTCATAAGCATTTCTAGGAGTAGTTATACATAATAAATACATCATTATTCAAGAACAAAAGAAACCAATGGAAATAAGTACAAATGAAGGTGACTCCGAGGCCTGCGAACGCAGCAGCAGGTTTACCTTGAGTCTCCACCGCGACGATCCGCACAGCTACTATCGATCATATACCTAGATCTGTACAAAAAAATGTACAAAAAGGTAGTATGAGCATACCACAGTGGTGCCCAGTAAGTATCAAGACTAACCTCGGTGTAGTAGTGACGAGGGACAGTCAAGAAACCTACTGCCTAATAAATTGAACATGATATAACAATAAACTAACAATGGTAAAGACAACAAGGTAATACGAATAGCAGGGAGAAGTCAAATTACCAACAGTAGAGACAATCAAAGGGAAACACGGATGGTAACTTAAGATAACCAAGTAAATTAACACCAGCATAGCTGGGCACAAACAAGTAAAAATGTGCTCAAATAAGGAAGGCGATGTTAACTCAATCAATCACATCATTTCTGATACACAATTCATCCATCTCAAACTCGATATCTCATATCATAACCTCAATCCCCAAACCTTTAGCACACAAGGTACCTTGTGCCCACATACTTCTATCTCACTTTGCACAATATCATCCTCATGCTACTCAGTACATAGGGTCCGTTACAAATGCACTTAAGATGTTCAAGGAGTCCCATTTATATAACATAAAGTAAATTACAGTTCCTAAACCAATTAGGAAATCAGCGAGAAAAGATGAGGTTACTTTTATAAATCATTTGAATGAAAGAAATACCCTTTTCAAATAAAATACAACTTCGAATAAATTATTACCTTTAATATAGGATTTATTAAATTAAAACTTAGTAGAAATTCCTTTTTAAGTAAGATTCAAGATCATCGGGTTAAGAAAATTTAATTGAGAAACTAATTGAAATAAAACATAACATTTATAGGAATTTGAATTATTGAAAGGTGTATATATACACGACGAGTTCAAATTTAAAAGTCATATATAGCAGCGTAAAACTAATTCCTATATTTTAAATCACAATATTACTAATAATTAAACAGGACAGGAGGAAATGATTCAACGTAGTAAATTTACATTAAAAATTAATTCACCAGAGTAATAGTTTCAGCGAAAGAATTCAAGGAACAATGGCAAGTCAACAACTCGATGTCAATAAACCGATCCTCACAACTCAGTGAAACCCGAAACACAAATTATTGAAGTCTTAAACAAATGAACTAGGGTCTTCTCAGTATTCAGCTATAACCATCCCTAAATGAAATGTAAAACCACCGAATAACTTGCACAGTCAAAGAGGAATAGGTAAGCATATATATTGATGCGGCGCGCATCCCGATCCCACCAATCCTCCCTTATTCCTCCTTAACAATTACAATAGAAGTAAATAATATATATATATATATATATATATATATATATGTGTGTGTGTGTGTGTTGCGGCGTGCAACCTGATCCCACCAATCCACCCTTATTGCTCCTCAATATATCACCCTTATTTCTCCTGTTGCAACGTGCAACCTGATCCCACCTGTCCACCCTTATTACTCCTGTTGCGGCGTGCAACCAGATCCCACCAGGCAATATCAATTCTCCCTTATTCCTCCTCAATATATCATCCTTATTCCTCATGTTGCGGCGTGCAACCCAATCCTACCAAACAATAGCTTAAATCAACAGCAACAACAAATCCACAACTCAATTACAAGAATTTCTATTACCAAGAGTATGAGTACACGGCAACAAGAGAATCACGAGAAATCAAGAAGCACAACAACCTTTATGAAAACAACAAGACATGTAAGGCACGTGATAACTACACAGGAAACAACAATAATTTGGACACGTAGCATATATGCACGGGGTCATAGAGGAACTCACAATTAAGAAATAACAACACAATAAGAAAGGCAATCACTTTAATTAAGGCAAATAGAGGTCAAATAACAAGTAAGAGTTAGAGAAAAGCTAACAATATTGCATAGAGAATGTAGCGGTAAAACTAGCAATTAGGAAACCCAATTATATCAGGAAACTTCTCAATCAATGAACATAAGGACCTAAGAACCCTAAAGGCAAATTTTCCACAAATAATACCGAGCATGCACTCGTCACCTCGCATGCACGGGCTACAATTAACATAGAGGACTCAAATCCTAAGGGGGAGTCCCCCACATAAGGTTAGGCAAGATACTTACCCCAATCTCGCCAATTTAATACTCAATTTAGCTTTTCCTTTACCAATTCATCAAGGCTCGGCTCAATCTAGCCAAAAACGACTTAAATAAATCAAACAATGCAAGAGAAAACAATTTCACTTAACAAAGCTATGATTCTTATACAATTTGCAAAAATTCAACTCCCCGGGTCTGCACCTTGGAACCCAACTAAATCTACAAAAATCGAATACCCATTCCGACACGAGTTGACCCATACAAAAATTATCAAATTCCGATACCATTTGGTCCTTCAAATCATCATTTTACATTATTGAAAGACTTTACCACTTTTCCCCAAATTCCATCCCAAACCATAAATCAAATGATGAATTCAATGATATATTCATGATTATTAGCCAAAACCGAGTTAGAATTACTTACTCAGATGATTTCCTTGAAAAACTCCCGAAAATTCACCTCAAACCGAGGTCCCAAAGTCCAAGATGTGAAATAAAATCCTTACCCTCATTTATATAGTGTTCTCTGAACTTCCTCACCACGGTCCGTGAAATTCCAAGCGCGGTCGCGCCTCCCAGGCCCTGCGGTCACGAAAAAATGGTGCGGCCGCACTTTTTGGTGGCTGCACTGCCAGGCTTTAGTATTTGGCCATAACTTTCTATATATATTTCCAAATGATGACTTCTTTACCTTTCTGAAAACTAGAGACGAAGCGCTACAACTTTCATTTTTGAATCATCTCAAGATTCCTTGTAGATCAAACGATATAGGCTTCCGAAGTCGGACCAGCGAATCTGCAGATCTGCCCCGGAGCGCCTCCGCGACCAAATTTACGCAGTCCGCGCCCCCACCTCCTCCCTCAGCGAAATTTTGCCTCCATCCGCGAAAATTAAGCACCAGAACCATGCCTGAGTTCCGGTAATGCCCGGACTCGCTCAAAACTCACCTGAAACACACCCGAGGCCTCCAGAACCTCAATCAAATGTGCCATCAAGTCCTAAAATACTATACTAACTCAATCAAGCTCCCGAATCACCTCAAACAATTACAAAAACATGAATTGCACACCAATTCATGCTTAATGGACTTGAAACCTCAAACTTTCACAACCGATGCCGAAACCTATCAAACCTCGTTCGAATAACCTCCAATTTTGCACACACGTCACAAATGACATTACGAACCTACTCCAAATCCCGGAATTATATTCCGACTCCGATATCATAAAAGTCAACTCTCGGTCAAACCTCTCCATTTTCCAAACTTCAACTTTTCCAACTTCCGCCGAAATGCCTCAAATTACCCTACGGGCCTCCAAATCCGAATCCGAATGCACGCCTAAGTCCAAAATAACCATACAAAGCTACTGACATCACCCAAAACTCATTTCGGAGCCGTTTGCTCAAAAGTCAAATTCCGGGCAAATTCTCACCATTTAAGCTTCCAAAACTAGATTCCTTCTTCCAATTCGACTCCGATTCATCCGAAACAGAATCCAACTATGCACCCAAGTCGATACACATAATATGAAGCCGCTCGTGACCTAAAACTTCTAAACCGGACGCAATTGCTCAAAATGACCAGTCGGGTCGTTACATACTCAAAGGGGAACACAAATGAGAATAGGGATGGGTCCAGGTACTGGGAGGGGAGTTGTAGTCCCTCCCCCAAATGGATAAACTGGAATTTTGGAATGCTAGGGGGTCTAAACAGGCAGGACAAGCAGAGAGAGATGAATCTTCACCTGCACAACTCCAAAGTTGGCCTGTTTGGACTCCTGGAGATAAAGGTTAAGAGACTAAAAGCATCTATTGCTGATCTTAACCTTTGTAATGGATGGTCATTCAGTAATAACTTAGCACACCATCCGGGTGGGAGAATCTGGGTGCTATGGAAACCAAATATCTTCAATGTGAATATAACTAGTGTATTAGCTCAAATGCTATATTGTGAAGTGGAACACAGAGGGACTCAATACAAGTTTCAACTAACATTAGTGTATGGGTTCATTGATCAAGCTCTAAGGAGGATATTATGGAAAGAACTGGAGCAAATCCATGGTACCATCAAAGAGCCATGGGCAGTTATGGGGGACTTTAATTGTGTACTATACGGAAATGAGAGGATAGGAAGCCCAATCACAGCTTCAGAGATAAGAGATTTTAAGGAATGTGTGGGGAAATGCTCTTTGCAGGAACTCTGATCATCAGGTTCCTTCTTTACTTGGAATAATAAACGTGGTGACACTAGTCGTGTATACAGCAGAATTTATGGAGTACTAGTGAATGGAGATTGGGCGACTAAACTACCGGATCAGAGGTCCACTTTGGTAATGAAGGACTTATGGATCATTGCGCAGCTGTGATAAATTGGGACAATGGACGTCAAAAAAGTCGGCATACGTTTAGATATTTCAACATGTGAAGTCAAGCTACAGACTTCCAACAACAAGTAGAGAACAAATGGAATAGGAGAATTACAAGCACACAAATGTACAGAATGGTACGGAAATTGAATAGACTCAAGGCGACTCTAAAAGAAATAAATAAAACTCAGTTTGGAGATATAGAAGGCAAGCCAGAACAAGCAAAGAAAGAACTGGAGGATTGCCAAAGTGAATTGCAAAGAGATCCTCAAACATAAGGTTGATAACTAAGGAAGTACAACTAGCCAAGAACTACCAAAAATGGCACTTGCAAGGAATCAGTATCTCAAGCAGAAATGCAAAGTCCATTGGCTGAATTCAGGGGACATGAACACTAAATTCTTTCATAGCATGTTGAAAGCTAGAAGGACTGCTAACAGAATATTCACCATTAAGGATAATGCAGGGATTATCAGAAATGACATGAATAAAATAGCTAAAGCTTTTGTGGATTATTATACTTCTCTGCTTGGTACTAAGAGTAGAGATAGAATGAGAGTATGCAGTGCCACAGTGAAGCAAGGTCCTGTAGTATCAGCTGAACAAAGAGGGATGTTGGTTGCAGAGTTTACAATGGAAAAAATAAAACAAGCTCTATGGTAAATAGCAGGGGATAAAGCACCTAGGCCAGATAGCTATGGTAGCCAGTTCTTCAATGATTGCTAGGGGATAATTAAAGAAGATCTAAAGGCAGGGGTAATGGAATTCTTCAGGTCAGGAAGATATTGAAAGCTTGCAAATGTACAGTTCTGACACTACTACCAAAATCAGAGCATGCAGATAGTCACTGATTACATACCCATTGCTTGTTGCAACACCATCTATAAGGTGGTGTCAAAGATGCTAACTAACAGGTTGAAACAGGTCCTACCAAACATTATATCTCCAAATCAAAGTGCATTTGTGGCTGGCAGAACAATAGTCCAAATTATCCTAATATGCCAAGATTTTGTGAGGCTTTATAATAGAAAATAGACTACTAGTAGTTGCTTGATCAAAATAGACTTGAGGAAAGCATATGACACAGTGGAATGGGATTTTGTAGCAGAGATGATGCATGCACTGGAGTTTCCACAATAATACGTCAAATGGACTACAAATTGCATAACTACTGTGCAATACACAATGGCCATAAATGGAGGATTGTATG
Source organism: Nicotiana attenuata (assembly GCF_001879085.1). Classification (NCBI taxonomy): domain Eukaryota; kingdom Viridiplantae; phylum Streptophyta; class Magnoliopsida; order Solanales; family Solanaceae; genus Nicotiana; species Nicotiana attenuata. The sequence goes on along the minus strand of NW_017670917.1, from coordinate 109,181 downwards.
GAAACATAAAAGGGGAAAGAGGACTTAGGAAAGGGGACCCAATATCCCTATTGCTATTTGTTATATGTATGGAGTATTTAACAAGAATAATGAATGTGGTAGCACAGCAGGAGGGGTTTGAGTATCATACCAAGTGTAGGAGCTTGAGGCTGAATCACTTGTGCTTTGCAGATGATGTCCTTTTGCTTAGCAAGGGAGACTTTTAATCAGTACCTTTGTTATTGAGGGGGCTGAAGACCTTCTCTAACACATCAGGCCTATGTACAAATGCCAATAAGTCTAACATCTTCAGTGTAAATATGTCAGTCCAAAGCCAGAATAATCTTACAGAGATGACAGGATACCCAAAAGGGAGCCTACCATTTAGGTATCTTGGAGCGCCCATCTCAGCCAAGAGAATATCCAAAATGGATTGTGAGGTACTCATGGACAAGATAGCAGCTAGAATCAAAAATTGGGGTACAAGACACCTATCCTGTGCTGGGAGAGTACAACTAGTCAACTCAGTATTGCTATATATACACAGCAACTGGTCGACCATCTTCATACTACCAAAGCAAGTACTCAAGGGAATAACAGCTATGAGTAAAAATTTTATTTGGGAAGGGAAAATAGTCACACAAAAGCCCCCATTAGTGGCATGGGACTTAGTGTGTAGGACTAAACATGAAGGAGGGCTGGGAATCACAGACAATATAAAATGGAATGAAGATGTAATTGCTAAATATGTCTGGAATATTGCGCAAAAAGCTGATAATCTATGGGTGAAATGGATAAGTAATGTTTACTTAAAAGATAAAGACTGGTAGCAGTACACGTGCCCCACTGATTCTTGTTGGTATTGGAAAAAAGTCTGTATGATCAGGGAGATGTTTGCTCCTGGTTTTACTCAAAATGGTTGGTTGAATGTCAATGGACAGTACACGATCAAGGGTGGCTACCTATGGAGAATGGGAGAAAAGGAAGCCTAGTCAAGGGAAAGATGGGTGTGGAATAAGATGAACTTGCCCAAGCATAGCTTTATCTACTGGCTCACCATGCACCAAAGACTGCAGACAAAAGCTAGGCTATGTCATATTGGTATAAGCCACGATGATAGATGCCCTATTTATGGGACACAAGTGGATGCTATACAACATCTGTTCTTTGAATGCTCATTCTCCAAAGAATGCTTACAGGGAGTGCTTTCTTGTATAGGCATACGACTACAGCTGCCTGATATAGCAGGGATATGGAAGAGAATGGCTAGAATCATCAAAGGCAAGAGAAGCAGCGAAGTTGTCATTGTCATACTTGCTGCTCTGATATACTGGATATGGAAGGCTAGAAATAATACGGTATGGGACCTCAGAATCCCCACTACTACACATATGATGCGCCAAATTAAGCAAGAATGCAGAATGAGGAAGATTACGTACCTGAATAAAAATATGATTGCTAAGGAAAAAGACTGGATTGAAAATCGGCTGCTAGAATACTGGATAGTTAGAGTTTTTAGAGTTGATTGATGTAATAATGGAAAAGTGTATAGATAAAGTATATGTAAAGGAAGAGATAGATAGGAATTGAAAGAAGAACCGAGAACGAAAGCATGTAATTGGCCAGTGTTGATGAATTAATAAAGTTTTTTCTTCACAAAATTTTTTTCCGCTTATTTATACAAATCCCCTACTCCCCCTCCCCCTCCAAACAACTAACGGATATTTGAACTCGCTCAGGATGTTTAAATAAATAATTCTCGTATTTTTTAACTATTTCCTAGATGTTCGAACTAAGCAACTTGAGATTGTTTAATTATTTAAATAACTTCCTAGTTATTTTAACTAAATTAAACAATTTTTTAAATAAACTCGGGTTTTTTAAATAATTCTCAAATTGTCTAAACAACTTCCTAGTGTCTAAAAAACCTGAATTTACGCAGAACAACTCTCGATTGTTTGTGCAGAATCTTCATTTCGCCAATCCAAACCTTCTCTTTCTCTCACAGTTCAAAATTATTAGGGAAAAAAGTGGAAGATGAACAAAAAGAAAAAGAAGAAAATGAAACCAAGAGGGACAAGAAGATGAATAAAAGGTAATCTTTTATAGTAGGGAAAGTTAATCCGCACCAATTTTAAATTTCCACAACTATTCTTACTTTATGTAGTGATCGACATACCATAATTTTCGCAATCAAGGACTTTCTAATATATATAGTGGTGGGTAGCTCAGCCTAGAGCACAAAAAATATCGCGTTCACGCAGGGTCCCGGGAATAATCGCATTCTGAAGTATGTGATTTAGACAATCTACCCTAATAAAAGCATTAGTGGCTGCTTCCACGACTCGAACCCGCGAGGCTGCGACCTATAGACGGACTTTCTAATATATAAAAAAAAGTGGGGGGCAGCTTAGCCTAGAGCACAAAAAATGTCGTGTTCACGCATGGTCCAAGGAAGCTGGATCGCACCCTAAACTGTGTGATGTAGAGAGTCTACCCTAATCAAGCATTAGCGGTTGCCTTCACGACTCAAACTCGCGACCTATAGACGGACTTTATGATATAAAAAAAGTGGGGGTAGCTCAGCCTAGAGCACAGAAAATATCGCATTCACGCAGGGTCCGGGGAAGGATTGCACCCTAAAGTGTGTGACGTGGACAAACTACCTAAATGCAATCATCAGTGGCGGAGCCAGAATTTTCGTTAAGGGGTGTCAAAGTATATAAAAGTAAATATACCACAAAATTAAGGGGAGTCAATATATAGCATATATACGTATAATTTATTTTTATTACCTACCTACACAGTGTATTTTTCCCGTGAAGGGATGTCATTTGACATCCCTTCCTATAAGGTGGCTCCGCCGCTGACAAGCATTAACGACTGCTTTCACGACTCGAACCCGTAGACTTTCTAATATATCGAACCTCAAAAGATATTGGCATGAAGCAGCTAGCTAGCGAACTAGTGAAAACTTCATTCTTCAACAATTGCCAACAATAATCTGCACCAGCTCTATTTTTTCTTTTTCTAATTAAAGCAAAGTTGCGCACTTTTTCAAGGAGGATCTTGTCTCTGTTTAGCTTCTTGATTTGGAAAGAGTTCAAATCATGCTATTCAACAGTGATATCATGCAAAATTAATCACTCTCTATTTTGTTTCTTTTTCAGTTTCCAATGCAAATCTAGTCAAATTAGTCTTTTTTGTTATCATAAAGAAAGAAGGATGGTAGTATAAAAGAAAAGCTTATCCAAAACCAAATTTTCTCCGGGACTTTCACTTTTATACACTTGATGACATGTCAACACCCTAAATTAGTCTAAATAATATTCTTCTTGTTGACTAGAGTTAGTTAGCCAAGCTGATAAGTTAATTATGTAACTATAGGTAGTTAGTTAGTACATCAAGTAAAAGTTAGTTATACTGTAGTTATAAAAATATTCTGTACACTCTGTAAAAAAATATGCTTATATCATTTCTGTTTTTCTTCTTCTAATAACAGAGGTCTGTTTCTCTCAAGTGTGGGTTCATTTGCATGTCTTCTTCTTCGAGCTTGATCTCTAGATCCATGGCAGCTAACATGGTATCAGAGTCAGGCCCATCCCAATTTATTGTTACCGATGTTGGGACCCTATTTATATTGTCCACACTCCAGTTGCAGGCCGTCGGGCGGGAGGGGGGGGGGTGTTGAGTTGTGTCCCACATCGGGGGGTTATGGGTATCTTGGTATCCTTATATGGTCTTAGGCAATCCTCACCTCACAAGGTAGCTTTTGGGGTTGAGTTAGGCGCAAGTTCCATTCTTATCATTGGCCTCTCTGATTGTATGATACCAGAACAGAGCTGCAGAAGAAGTTCAAGATGAAGGACTTAGGAGAGTTAAAAATTTTCCTTGGAATTGAGTGTGCCAGATCAAAGGAGGGAATTCTTATGTGCCAAAGAAAGTATGCACTTGAATTGATTTCTAAAACAGGTTTAGGTGGAGCAAAGCCCTCTGGTACACCATTGGAGTTGAATCAAAAGCTCACATCTGTAGAGTATGACAAGTGCATTTAGAATACGAATCAAGAAGGTGATCAGAAGCTCAAAGATCCTAGCTGTTATCAGAGACTTGTTGGAAGGTTGCTATATCTCACCATGACCAGACCAGACATTGCTTTTGCAGTACAGGTCCTGAGTCAGTATATGCACTGTCCCAAGGTGTCGCACATGAAAGCTGCCCTCAGAGTAGTCAGATACATCAAACAAGCACCAGGCTTGGGGCTGCTTATGCCTGCAGAAGTGCAGACAAGCTGGTTGCCTATTGTGATTCTGATTGGGGATCTTGTATAGAGTCGAGGAGATCAATAACTGGATACTTGGTTAAGTTTGGAAATGCACTGGTGTCTTGAAAATCAAAGAAGCAAATGACTGTGTCCAGAAGTTCGGCTGAGGCAGAGTTCAGGAGTATGGCTTCATGTGCAGCAGAGGTCACTTGGTTGATAGGGATATTCAAGGAACTTGGAGTGAAGATTCAACAGCCTATAAGTTTGATATGTGACAGCAAAGCTGCTATACAAATAGCAGCTAACCCTATCTTCCATGAAAGAACTAAACATATTGACATTGATTGTCATTTTGTTAGAGAAAAAATTTGTGAAGGATTGCTGAAGACACAGTATGTGCATACTAAAGACCAGCTAGCAGATCTGCTTACAAAGAGTTTGGGGAAGTATCAACATGATCAGCTGCTGAATCAGTTAGGAGTGAAGAATGTGTATAAACCATCAGCTTGAGGGGGAGTGTTGACTAGAGTTAGTTAGCCAAGCTGATAAGATAATTATGTAACTACAGTTAGGTAGTTAGTTAATACAGCGAGTAAAAGTTAGTTATAATGTAGCTATAAAAACATACTGTACACTCTGTAAAAAGATACGCTTGTATCATTTTTGTTTTTCTTCTTCTAATAACAGAGTTCTGTTTCTCTCAAGTGTGGGTTCATTTGCATGTCTTCTTCTTTGAGCTTCATCTCTAGATCCATGGCAGCTAACACTTCTCTGGGGATGATAATTATAGATTCTACCAATAAAGGGGTGTAGTAAAGTGGTAAGTATTCTTTTATTCTAACCAAAAGTATCAAGTTCGAGCCCTGAGTCACCTTTATTGAGACTTTTCGACGTGAACCCGGATTTAGTCCGATTGCAATGCGTATGCCGAAGTAGGAAACCAAAAACAAATATTATAGATTTTAAGATTAGTTGGATAAAGTAGTATAGAAAGCTTTATGCATGGGAAGATTTTAGCGATCTAATTAATACCTTACGGGTTGGTTATGAAGAATAAAACTATAATAATAATGTAATATCTAAGAAAGCGAAGTTGATTTGATTATTAGAAGGAAGCAAGTGAATGCTTTTATCCCTTTTTATTAAATTAACCAGAATTTTTAATTCTTTTTTTTCTTCTTTTCCTTCATCTGGGCTTCGGACTCATGAGACGTGAATTAGAAGGGAAAAATTGAAAAAAAAAAAAAAAAAAAAAAAAAAAAGAAGAAACATAGGGGAGACATATCCTTTCGGTTGAGTTGGCAGAGAAAAATTAAAGCTAGTAATTGTTTAATAAAATTTAATATTGATAAATTCATGATTGCGTCACTTTAAATTCATGTTGAGTCTATCTTTCCTCATTCCAAGTTAGGAACTTTTTCTCTCGTCTTTTGTTTTGGTATTTCCAACGTGACAAAATTCATGAATTATTTAGCTCCATCTCTGATGATTGTTGAGTTAAAATAGTAGTTTTCATTAATCAAATGGATGTAAAAATAATACATAAATTCCTCTAATGATTTCATTTCTTTTTGAAATCATAAAATATTTCGCATTTACGCAGAGTTCGAGGAAGAGTATTCGAAGGAGTGTAATGTAGATAGTTTACCCTAATGCAAATATTAATGGTTGCTTCCGCGGCTCGAACCCGTAAACTATAAATCACAATTTACCACAAAAATATATCACATAAATTAAGTGCATAGACGTATTCTTTGAATACTACTGAATTCATAGTTTCCTTATAAGTAGAACACCAAAGGCACACTGAAATCATAAATCGTGATTTAAACATTAATTTGCTGATACAATAAGAAGATAAGAACAGTGTAGAAGAAAGAATTGAATAATATGGAAAGAAACTTTCTCTCTCTAGCATGAAATTTCCTCTCAGCTAACGCTGAACATGGGTAGGAAATCGAAGGCTGGAGCGAGAGGGCAAAATTCAGGAAATCAAATGGCGAATTCAGATCAAAATCAAGGAAATCATAGAGGAAAAGGTGTTCCGAAGAGCGAAGATTCGAAGAAGGAAAGGAATTTGAACGCAATTACTGGTATTATCCCACTTAACCTTGAGCAAATTTCAGCAATGTCAACACCAATGGTAACACCAGTGAGAAAACATACTGATAAGGAGCAGGGGAGTGATGCAGGTAGGAAATCATGGGCTGACAAGGTGGAGGAGGAAGCAATAGTACTGAAATCACCAAGTGCGACACAAGCTCAAGGATCCAGATCATGGAGCAATGTCGTGGCTACTGTTCCATTGGAGGAAGGTGAGGATCTTAAACGAGAATCACCTAGTAACTGTAATGTGAAAATAACTCTAGAAGATATATATGAGGAAGTAGAATATTGGAAAACTGGTGTAGTTTGCTATGTGTTGGGATCTAATCCACCACAAAATGTCATGGAAGGGTATTTTAATAGAATTTGGGGAAAGCTGGGGATTGATCTAGTTGCACAAGTACAAGGAGGAGTGTTTCTGGTCAGATTTCATAAGTTGAGAGCAAAACTAAAGTAGTAGAAGAAGGAGTCCAGATGTTTGATAGAAAGCCAGTAATAGTCAAACCATGGCAGCCGGATATAGAACTGAAGAAGGAGATAATGGACAACATACCAATTTGGATAAGACTACCAGGGCTGGATGTGAAGTATTGGGGGAAACAGGCTTTAGCAAAAATAGCGGGGCTAGTAGGAAATCCATTAAAGGCAGATAGAGCAACATCTGTGAAGGAGAGAATGACATATGCTAGAATATTGGTGGAAGTACCAATCAATAAGGTATTCCCTGACACAGTAATGTTTGAAAATGAGCATGGCCACATGGTGGAGCAAGAGGTGGAGTTTGAATGGAAGCCAATACTATGTACAAAATGCAAAAACTATGGACATGAGCTGAAGGAATGCAGGAAATACATAAAGGAAGAGTTGAACAATAAACCACAAGAAAAGAAGGAAGAAACACAGCAGGGGATAGAGGAAAATAACAAAGGAGAACAGCAAGAAACAACTAATGAGAAAGGGAAAGCTGTAGTTACTGAAGAGAAGGTCCAACAAAGAACAGGGAAACAACTTATGGGGAGGCAAAGACAGGATGAATATTACTACAGAAGAGGATATGCAAGGAGAGGGATAGTGATCAGGGAACCTCAAACAACAACAGGTAATTCATTTGCAGCATTAGAAGAACAAAGCACCAGGAATGAAGGGATAGCTAAACTCCCAACCCTGGAGGAGGTAAGGCTGAAGGTGGACCTGGACAAGGGAAGGGTGGGGGAAACCCCAGCCCTAATGGATAGCATTGGATTTTGGAATGCCAGAGGCCTAAACAAGCAAGATAAGCAGCAGGAAATGAATCTGTTTGTCCACAACTTAAGAGCAGGCTTGTTTGGGTTTCTGGAAACAAAGATAAAAAGAGCTAAGGCACACAAAGCTTCTTTTTATCTTTGTCAAGGCTGGTCATTCATAACAAATCTTGACAAACATCCAAATGGTAGGATATGGCTGATGTGGAAACCTCATATTTATGAGGTTGATATCAAAGAAGTAACAGAACAATTGATTCATAGTGCAGTTAAACATAGGGGGATGGGAAAGACATTTTATGTAACTATGGTATATGGCTTCAATGAACAAGCAGCAAGGAGGAAGTTATGGGATGACATAAATCAAATAGGGGTCAGAATAGATGGACCATGGGCTGTAATGGGAGATTTTAACTGTGTATTGAACAGGGGGGAAAGAATAGGCAGCAAAGTAACTATGGCAGAAACTAGAGATTTTAGACAATGTATAGAAGTCTGTGGGTTGAAGGAACTGAGGTCATCGGAGCCTTCTTCACATGGAATAACAAGCAAGGTGGAGATAGTAGAGTATACAGCAGGATAGATAGAGTGGTGGTCAACAATGAATGGGTGACTGAATTGTCTGCATCAGAAGTACACTTCATGAATGAGGGTATATATGATCATTGTCCAGCAATCATAAACTGGGAGGGAAGGAATGCAGGGGGAAAAAGACGATTCAAATATTTTAACATGTGGAGTATGATCCCAGATTTCCAAACAAGAGTCCAAGAGATTTGGGGAAAAGAAATACAAGGAACTCAGATGTACAAGTTAGTAGGCAAGCTGAATAGAACAAAGAGCTTACTGCAAAGACTAAACAAAGAAAGATTTTCAGATGTGGAGAACAGGGCAGAAACAGCAATGGCTAAGCTAACAACATGCCAAGAAAAGCTACAAAAAGATCCAAAGAATGCTGATTTAATCGAAGAAGAAGATAGATGGATAAAAGAAAGTATAACATGGAAGGCTGCAAAAGAGAATTTTCTAAGGCAAAAAAGTAAGATACAATGGATAAGACTGGGGGATCAAAACACAAAATATTTCCACAATGTAATAAAAGCAAGAAGGAATGCAAACAGAATATTCTCAATTAAAGATTCAGATGGGAAAATGATAACAAATGCAGAAGAAATAGCAAAAGCATTTATAGAGTTTTACAAGAAACTACTGGGGGAGAGCAAAGGAGATAGGAAACATGTTTGTAGTAATCTGGTTAGAAAAGGGCAAGTGATTCAACAAGAACAAAGGGAACAGTTAGAAGCTCCAGTAACTGAAAAGGAAATCAAGGCAGCTTTATGGTCAATAGCAGGAGACAAGTCCCCAGGACCAGATGGCTATGGTTCCCAATTCTATAAGGACTGTTGGTCAGTGGTAAAGCAAGATGTTACTGAAAGTGTTAAGGAGTTCTTCAACACAGCAAAAATGCTCAGGATGATCAACAAAACAACTCTGACCCTTATCCCAAAAAACAATCATGTAACTGAAGTAGGAGATTATAGACCTATTGCATGCTGCAATACAGTCTATAAAATAATATCAAAGGTGCTATGTAACAGGTTAAGAGGAGTTCTGCCATCAATAATAGCTGAGAACCAAAGTGCATTTGTGGAAGGTAGAAGCATAGTGCAGAATATCTTGATTTGTCAGGACCTGGTGAAATTGTATAATAGGAAGAAATCAACTAGCGGATGTTTGATAAAGATTGATTTGAAAAAGGCATATGATTCTGTGGAATGGGAATTTGTGGAGGAAATGATGCATGCACTGAATTTCCCTCCTAAATTCATCAAATGGACAATGGTTTGCATCTCAACAACTCAATACTCGATTGCTATAAATGGAGGATTATATAGATGTTTTGAGGGGAGAAGGGGGTTGAGGCAGGGAGATCCAATATCACCTCTCCTGTTTGTTATATGCATGGAGTACTTTACAAGAATAATGCAGTGGGTAACTACATTAGATGGATTTTCTTTTCACACAAAATGTAAAGAATTGAAGCTAAACCACTTATGCTTTGCAGATGATGTCCTACTGTTTTGTAAAGGGGAATATAGCAGCATTATGCTAATGTTGAGAGGACTACAAACATTCTCAGAAACATCAGGTTTGAGTACTAATGCAGGGAAATTGAATGTATATAGTGCAAATATGGATAAACAATGCTTAGATGGGATATGTGAAATAACTGGCTATACACAAGGGAAGCTGCCATTTAAATACCTGGGGGTACCAATAGCTGCAAGGAAACTGAATGCAGGTGATTGTGAAATGCTAGTCAACAAACTTAGTGCAAGAATACACTCATGGGGGTCAAGGAACCTATCATATGCAGGTAGAGTCCAGTTGATCAACTCAGTGCTAATAAACATCCACTCATACCGGGCAGCAATCTTCATCCTACCAAAGAAGGTGCTTAAGGACATCACAGCAATATGCAGGAACTACCTATGGGCAGGAAAGGGTATATCAAATAAGGTGCCCTTGGTTTCCTGGGACCTGGTATGTAGACCTAAAAGAGAAGGAGGATTAGGAATAAGGGACTGAATCATATTGAATGAAGCTGCTATAGCTAAATATGTATGGCATATAGCAAACAAAGAAGATACACTGTGGGTCAAATGGATCAACCATATATACCTGAAGGGAGAGGACTGGTGGCAACATAATCCTTCTCAAGACAGCAGCTGGTATTGGAGGAAAATATGCTCAATAAGGAATATATATGCTGCAGGGTATACAGGAAATGGATGGCAAACAAATACAGGAAAATACACAGTCAAGAGTAGTTACCACTGGAGAAGAGGGGAACTGGAACAATGGGCATGGAGTAGAGAGGTGTGGAATAAAATGAATATCCCTAAACACAGTTTCATTTGCTGGCTAGTAATGCAAAGGAAACTGCTCACAAAAGACAGAACAATGAGAATGAAAATAACAGAAGATAGTGACTGTATGCTGTGTGGAAGGAATATAGAAACAATAGATCACCTATACTTTGAATGCACATTCTCTAAGATGTGCTTAAAGGAAGTCTGCAAATGGCTAGGCATGAATATAAAGAACACTAAGGTGAATGGGATATGGAAAAGGATGGCAAGAAAAGCTAATGGAAGAATAGGGAGAGCATTCACAAGATCAGTTCTGGCAGCAGTAATCTACCAAATATGGAGAGCAAGAAATGAAGCAGTATGGAAAGGAAAAGTGCCAAGACCACAAGTAATGCTGAAGCAGGTTCAACATACATGCAAATATAGGAGTATGGAAGCGTACAGAAGAAGAAGAAGAATATGAAAGGAACAAGATGGATAGAGTCACTCTATAGCTAGAAAGGAAAGAAATGTATAGAAACAGTACATGAAAATGAACGTACAGATGAGATAGAGAAAGCTAGAAAGATAGAATAGAAGCAGGAAAATGATAAAATATGTATGTTTGGTTTTGGTTGATGAATAAAGATTTATTTTCCACCAAAAAAAAA
>NW_017670917.1:85730-97294 GCF_001879085.1 Nicotiana attenuata | reverse complement strand
TTGTTAGGTGTTTGCCATAATTTTCTTACCATATTTGATTTTCCTATTTGTTGAAGGAAAAGGGCAATATAATTACCTTAACTGGGTTTTCCTTCTTGTAGAAGGAAATTACAAATCTCCCATATTTGGCTAGTTCTTTTTCTTGTAGGAAAATGTTTGGAGTTCTATAAATTAAAGATCCGTCCTTCTCATTCAGTAGCATCCACAATGTAGCCATAGGGGGCTTGAGAGTCGTGTCTAGGGGGAGAACTTTACGGGACAAGTGTTAGTGTGTCACTTGTGTTTGCCTCTTCGTGAAGTTGTTCTCTCGATATTTTATACTCTCTTTTATTATAGTGGATTGCTCATCTCCGTTGTGGACGTAGGTCAGTTGACCGAACCACGTTAAATATTTGTGTCTCTTTTGGTAGATTTCTTTTGTTGTATGATTTATCGTCGTTCAAGGTTTGCTTTGCTAGCTTCCGCATGACACCTGATTTTTCGGTCCTAACATTTTTATTATAGCAAATGTAAATTATAATTTTTCTCTTATATTTTTGGATTTAGTTAACCATTATTCTATATATATATATATATATATATATATATATATATATTTTACTCTAACTATAACTAAATGCTCCTTTCTATTATGTGTTCAGTATTCTTCTATACTTGTTATGAAAATTGTATAAACACTTAGAAGATTGTCTTAGGTAGTTTGACTGAAATTGGCTAATGTGATTGGGCTCAGGCATAGCGCGGGCTGACCCACCTAGTGTATTTTATATTTACTGTAGTACGTACTGCGTAAGTTATAAATTAAATAAAGATAACTATACACGTTGGATAATTATAATTAATAAATGCTCAGATCTGAAAATGATATCTTGATAATCATACATATATCTAGACTTAATAACTTTAATTTAAAAAGAGGAAACAGACTGGCCTCATGAATAAAGTAAGAATTGAGCATGTGAAAGGAACATTGTTAGCAGATTGGCAGTTAAGAAAGCCACCAATTCGTTTCCATGCAACTGACAGTTCTCGTTAACGTAGAGATTCAGAGATCCAATTACATCTATGAAAAAACGCATTTTTTAGGTTGTGATAGGATAGATATGATCGCTTCATCTTTTATTAGATGTCTTGGTTTCGAGTATTAAAAATAAAAAAAGATATCTAGTAGAGAGTATTTTCTCCTTTAATAGTATATTTTACGCGACATAAATTTGAATTAGCCAGAACCCGGATGAGAGTTCCGGATACAAGAAAAAATTATTTTCTGCTGTCCTAAGTCGGTAATGCATCAAATCAGCTTCCACCAAGTGTACAAGGAATCTCATACTACAAGGAAGGACAACTTTGAAGTATAGAATTTGAAAGCTAATTTGAAGGAGTGAGAGATTGTGACAGAAGAAAATAGTATACTGTATATATTTGTATCTATGTGAATCTTTACGCAAATAGTAGATTATATTTATTGTTTATGTTTTATAGACATATATATAGATTATACATTAATTTATACGATTGTATACATAAATACATGAATTATGCGTATATTATACATCTATCGGTTACTTTTAGTTAAGCGGTTAGGTGGGCGACTATTTGAGTTAATTCTTCCGTTATGTATATATATGTGTGCATGTTATCAACTTATAATGTGCATGCTGAGAGATATTTAGATAGAAAGAAAGAGGGAGGTGCCTGAGTTGTGAGCTTGAGAACAAAGATTGTTAAAGCTTTCATTTAATGTGAAAAAACAATTTTAAAATTAAAAGTAGCTAAAGGCAGGTTGGAACCCTTGTTATTTGCTTTTTGGACTTCTTCTATATCTTTTTGTCCTCTTATCATAAAACCTCATAAACCAATCCCTTAACTTCTCATCCTTCTCTATATTTCCACCTTCAGAAGCCCTAACCCTTCTCTCTCTCTCTCTCAGGTCTATTATATTGTACTTTCTTTCTTGGTTAGATGGTGTTATTTTGATCACTTACATTAATTCAGAGACGAACTCAGGATTTAAAGTCGGTGGTATATATATAGGTCGTGGCTGGTCATTCTTGTTTTTTTCCCTCCTTTTCTGGGTGAAAGATTAGCCAAGTGATCAATTTTTGAGCTATATAAAGTTGAAAAGGAAATGGTTTCATTGCCTCCTGGTTTCAGGTTTCATCCCACAGACGAAGAACTTGTTGCTTACTATTTGAAAAGAAAGATCAATGGTCGCAAAATTGAACTTGACATCATTCCTGAAGTTGATCTTTACAAATGTGAGCCTTGGGATTTACCAGGTATATATTACATCTTTATTTCCCACTTCTTTTTTTTTGTTGTTGGAGAATTAACTCAAGTAGCTGCACTTTCAATCGTTTAAACTAATAATATCCGCCAGATGTATAATATATGTATAGATCATGTATAATATGTGTATAATCGTGTGGTGGCAGAGTAAAAAAAATTATTAAAGGGTGTCAAAATATAAAAAGTAGATAAACGAATAAAAATAATACGGGGAATCAATATATAATATCTATACATTAAAATAAAATTTTGACCTAGCTAAACAGTGAATCCGATGAAGAGGTGTTAATTGACACCCCTTAGTATAAGGTGGCTCTGCCACTGTAACCGTGTATAACTAATGTATAATCTCATATATACTGCTGAAAAATATAGACAGTAAATTGGATCGACTATTTACGTAAAGATCTCTTTCACCTCTTTGATTTTTTGTTTTTTTAATAGAAACAGTATGTCGATTCGCACTTACATCTGGTCATGTATAATTCAAGATGCACAAAAGATTATAAAGGAAACCGTGTGGAAGCATGTGGAATACTTATTAGGTTTCTAAATTATCACTATAACTAGGCTTTAGGAATGCATTTTTTTTTATTTTTTTTAAAGATGAACTGTGTCATTAAAGTTGAAAGCTAAGAGAAACAAAACACTGATTAACCAGAAAGATTAATTTGAAAGTGATTTCCAAGAAAGGTATAACAAAGACATTACTCCCTCCGGTCCAAAATAAGTGATTTTTTGGATGTTTTCACACAGATTAAGAAATCCACCTTTTAGCATTAATTAGCAATGGAATTGACCATATTAACCTTTACTATCTCGCATAAACACTCCTAACACATATTCCAACACTATTTACTCCAAGGACAATGTAGGAAAAAAATAATTAATTCATTCTTGAAATCTGAAAAAATCACTTATTTTGGACCACAAGAAAAAGGCCAAAAAATCACTTATTTTGGACCGGGGGAGTACTATTTACTATTCCATTCACTTTGACATTAGTATTAACGTCACTATCTCTTTATAAGGTCATATGTTGTGACATCCACGTATTTATTTACGAACTTGCATTTAGTTCGTACACCCTCCGTTTCAATTTATGTGGTAATATTTTCTTTTAAGTTTGTACCAAAATGAATTATAACTCTTTATATTTGAAAATAATTTATTTAAATATCTCATTTTACCCTTAATGAGAAAATTTTTATATAACCTACAAATATTATGAAATCTTTAAGACCACAAGTTTCAAGATTTTTACAATCAAACAAATATTATGATATATTTATGATCACAAGTTTCAAAAGTCTTCCTTTTTTCCCTTAAATTGTATGCATATTCAAACTTAGCCGCACAAATTGAAACTTGAGGATTAATATAGCTTGACAAAAGGAAATGATGAAAAAAAAGGGAAATGATGAAAATAAGGAGAAATTGGAGGTAATTATCTTCTAAAGCTACTCTAGAAGATTCTTGATTAATACGTGAAAATGAAAAGCATTCGTAAAATATATCTGATTTAGTGCAATTTCTTAGAGTTACGTTACATACGCGTACTGACTAAAATATTCGAATTATTGATACTTTGAACACACTTTTGCAGTCAAAAGACATATGCTTTAGTACAAAAAATATCTTATATATGATCTCATGTTGGCCCCTACATCTTTTGATCTCCTATTTGAAGCTTAAAGATGTGTACTTACTGATTTAGTGACATGTCGAACCCAAAAGACAAGGGAAAAAAGAAAGAAAAAAGAAAATACATGATTGCTTAATTCAACATATTGTGAATGAAGCTTTATCAAAACAATTTATAATAACCCCTTTTTTTTTAGCACATTGGTAAGTTCATTTAATGATTACAATGGTTCCAATCTCCTTGCCCCATCTGGCCATCTCTTTTCATTCAGATCATGACATGGATTCATACTCCTCAGTTCCATTTTAAATTGTATTCTTTTTTTATTTAAAAAATGAATGATATCTCCCTATATTTAGAAACTTTATGAATCAAAATATCACTACAAAAGAAATTGAAATTACTACGAACTCCGTCGTTGATATGTTGCTAAGTCGCTCATAGCTAACAGAATTTTTTGATAATTTATCGCAAATTAGTCGCTAAACAAGATTAGCAATGAATTTTTTGTTTAGCTACAGAATTTTTCCTTTGTTAATTCTTTTTTTAATAGTGAATGCAAATACTCTTTAAAAGTGAACTGCTTTAATGACATATTTTTATTATAAAAATATTATGGCATGTTGAAGAGCACGTCAAGACGTAAGGATATTTTAGGTATATGCCAAAATCTTTCATTTTTCTTAAATTCTGTATTAGATAATTAAACATCGTCCTATAAAATAAAACGGAGTGAGTATACGTAATTAATTTTGCATAACACCCATGGAGATCTCACTTTACTTTTTTCTTTTTTCCCTAAGATATTATAATCCTCTTATGTTACAGGGAAGTCACTATTGCCTAGTAAAGATCTTGAATGGTATTTCTTCAGTCCCTGTAACCGTAAATATCCGAATGGATCGAGGACTAACCGGGCAACGAAAGCCGGATACTGGAAAGCCACCGGAAAAGATCGGACAGTGAATTCTCAGACGAGGGCTATAGGTATGATCCGAGGGTTATCCATTTTCTCGAGCAGATAATAAGGGGTTAACCTATATTTGACCCGTTTTTGTAGATCAGATATTCACCCATTTTTGGGCGAACAAATATGGAAGGATACTTATAATTTTTATCTATTTTGCCACCTCTAGGTACGAAGAAAACCTTAGTATATTACCGAGGAAGAGCACCTCATGGAGCTAGAACTGATTGGGTTATGCATGAATATCGTTTGGATGAAAAAGAATGTGAAGTTGCTAATGGTTTGCAGGTACGTTAATATATATACATATATATAGCTATAATTAAGAGTTTATATAACTTCTATATATACACGACAATATATAAGAATTTTAACCCTAGCTATGTAACTATAAATAACTATTTAAAATAATAGAGAGTTTAAATTTTTATGGACTGATAATATAAAAGATACTTACACAATTAAGTCACTTACTAGGTAATTACAAGTAAAATTTTGTGATAAGTATAATAAGTAACCTGGAGAAAATGGTTAACTTGCTATGTTAACAACTTGGACACTGTCAGCGTATGTGATGTATCCATAATCAGGATTAGTATCTTGGAAAATAAGGCATGTAATCTACTACAATGTGAATATTCTTTACATTGTCTGGTGAATATAAGTTGAATATTAAAAAGTGAAAACCTTTTAATATAGTAACGAAAAAAGTGTAATAAGCTATAATATGTAGCAGATTAAACTGCACTGATAATATTGAAAGGATATATTACGCTTAAGTTTATATAACTTTTATCATTTATTAATTGTCACTTCCATTTATCTAAAGCTTGGATCATGCATCTTAATAGCAGGATGCTTATGCACTTTGCCGTATATTCAAGAAAAGTCTGAATGCACCAAAAGTGGTTGATCCTTATTCTAGTGATCAATCCTCAAGTATTGATCTTTATTCTGATGGAAAATGTGATGATAATATGGAGAGCTCTAATTATACAAGACCAACCCAAAGCTCTCCATTGCATGTAGCTCCAGCTGGTCCAACTGATGATGACAAATGGATTAAATATTTATCATCAGATGAAGCTTTTAGTTTCAACAGTACTACTAATCCATCAATTCCAAATTATGGAACATTGCCATATGCACCACCCAAGGTAATAAAATGTCAACCAAATTATATAATAGTACAAGCTATTATATAAGCTTCTAGTGGAGCCAGGGCAGACCTACACAAGTGTAGTTACGGGTTCGCCAGATCCCAATAGCTTTAGCTTAGACTTTGTATTTATGTTAATAAATCTACTTAACATGCATTAATAAACCTAGTAAGTTATTCTATCCTAAATTTTTGGATCCATATACTTAAAATTTCGCCTCCGCCTCTGGGTGGAACATCCATTTTTCTTTTAAAAATAGAGATAAAATAAAAGAGACTTTGAGTGGCTTTTGGTTTCTTCTTCACCCTTGTTACTCATCCTTTATAAGTTAAGTTATTGACATTGACAGTTTAAATAACTTTTAAATTATCATTTTAATATCTTATTAATAGTAGATTGTCTACCTTATTTTCTAGCTGATAAATCTACTTGTTATACCAGATTATCTACATGTCGTAATCTTTTTAATGTAATTTATATTGTTAGTATAAAAAATATTATACTATTAATGTTTTGAGTTGTCATGGCATATTACATATCTTTTTCTTTTTGCCGATTATGGATCAATATAATTATGAAAGGTTACGCATGCAATTGTCATTGAAGGACCTGGTTTTGTAAATATTTTTAATTTATACTGCTTAAAGTAATCGTATCTTTTGGATGATCTAATAGCACAAAATTTTTGTTTACATTCTTATGTATATATACGTGCTAAACTCGTTAAACTCACCGTTTATTGTACTTGATCTTCAGGTAAATATAGCATTAGAGTGCGCAAGGTTGCAGCACAGGTTTGTATTACCACCATTGGAGGTTCAAGATTTCCCACAAGCTGACTATGTTAATTATTCCACAATATTGCCTCAATCAAGTTATGATAATATCCATCAAAATACAAATCAAACAGATATAGTCCAAGAAATGTTTTCAGTAGCTCAAGCTTCACACGATCATATAAATCAAGATTCATTGATTGGAAATTATACTCAAACAGCTGATGGTTTTTCCTTTCTTCCTCATCATGATAATCAAATTCATGACTTGGGTTCTTTCAATTTTGATGAAGATATTAAATCTGATAGAATTGTAGAAAACTTGAGATGGATAGGAATGTCGGACATGGATCTTGAGAAGGTACTAATTCTATACTAATTAATTTGTTTTACACTTTATAGAATCCAATATCTAAGCATTAATTTGATTTCCTTTATATTTGAATAGGCATTTCTTGAGGACTACAAGACGGTTACAATAAAAAATGTTTCAGGTGTCCTGAAAGAAGAGTACGAGAATGAAGGTATTATAGTTTTTTCTTTAAAAAACTTTTTTCTTGAATTGTCTTCTGTTTCTTATATGGATTTAAATTTAAGTTATTCACTTTGGCTGTGTAAATCTTTTTACTAAATTTAACATGTGTGGTAGGTTATTTGCTTTATTTTTCAGATTAACAATTCCACCGTGAATAGTAAGTAACATGTGGCCATCTTTTAGGTGATCAGTAAAATTAAAAGTGCAAAAACTAAACATGTTAATTAAGTATACTAGTAGAGAATGGGAATCTGGGAAGAACGGTAAAGTTTGTCTTCGTCTGACCTATAGTTTAGGGGCTCAAGTCTTAGAAATAGCCACTAATGCGTGTATTATGGTAGGCTGTCTACATCACATCTCTTGAGGTGTGGCTCTTCCTCGAACCCTACGTGAATGCGGAATAATTTGTGAACCCTTTTTTTTAAGTTATACTATTACTGGAGTAAAAGAAATTGTATTGTTAGTATATACTATAAACTATCCTTTAATTTATTTTTCTTCTTTTAGAATTTTTGGTTTATTTGTTGATTGATTACAGGAGAAACAAGCGGCCACAACAGCAGCTTCAATGAATTCATCAACAAAACAGAAGACTTCTCATCAGAATTTGGCAATGATTTTGAAGTTTATGAGAAGATTGAAGTCAACCACAGGATGTTTATAGCTACACAACAAGCAGCCAAGACATTCTATCATCAAGTTGTTCCTTCTACAACTCTCACAGTTCATCAAAATCTTGTTAAATCCGACTTAATAAAAATACCTCAAAATACAACTTTTTTTGATTGTATTTTGAGGAAAAAGCTATTGATCATTAGGCCATGGAAGAGAGCAGTAAGCACATTGGTTGGTGTGATTGCACTTTTACATGCTTTTTGGATATATTTCAGCTTATGTTTAGAGAATGAAGGATCTATAGAAGACAATATTGAAGGGAGTGAGAAGAAGAAGATCAAGAAAGGTCAAGATTGTCAATGGATTTGCAAAGCAAAGAAATGGCCTTATTTCACCCTTGTATTAGCTCTTTCTACCATTTGGTTGCACCAGATTGTTCCTTCCTTTTGACCTTTTTTTAAATTCTTTTTTCCCCTTATCATGGGAATTTCTTCTATGGCTAACCATAATTGTTGTTAGGGAAGCCCTAATTACTTAGAGCCCCCTGAATTTGATGCCAAAGGTGTCTTGATATACATATAGTATGCTCTTTGTCACATCTAATCATATTTCATATAGTGAAATATTATTTTGTGATAACTCCTATCAGCATGTTCTTGTCCTCTATTCCTTATCTGATTAAAGTTTCACCAATTAAGATAAGGAAGTTAAGTTTTATGCGTGGACGGTGTAAAAATTATTTACACATATATCACTTAAAGGTAATTGTATGTAATGTTATTTAATAATGTTGTCGGTTAATCTAGAATTAATAAATAGAATAATAAGTAACATGCTATAATAATGTTTACCTCGAAAATACGAGTAACAATTAAATTTGATTTGTGGTTTTAAAGATATGTGATTTAGTTCAATACCAATTAATTATCAAGAAAAATAAAGTAGAAATGAAAGATAGAAATGAATCAAACCAATGTTATTTAGCAACAGTGACCTCGAGACGGTGACATCGAGGTGGCTTAGGGCAGTAAGAACAATTAGGTAGGAAAATCAAAGTAAGAACAATTAAGCTAAGGGACAATTCTGATGAACAGCAGGCAAAAGGTAGAAAGTATATTCTTTGCTTAGTAAAAGATGGTCCTACAAATGATTGGGATCCTCCTTTATATAATGGGGAAACCCTAAATAAGGAATATTTCCATTTACAGTAGGGAATATTCTTGGTACAGATGTCTAACCGCCTAGTACGGAATTGTACAATCCTATTCCGTGATTTGCGCCATGACTTTGGGGACGTGACTGAATCTAGCTCGTTCTGGTACACATCCATGACGGTACTATTTCGGGATAGAACACACCCGACCTCGGTATGCATCGTGATTCGCCTTCGAACTCGGGTCTGGTCCCTCGAGCTCGAACCTGGCCTTACCCGGACTCGGACTTCTGATGACCTCTCAGGTATATATATATATATATATATATATATATATATATATATATATATATATATAAGGAATATTTCCATTTACAGTAGGGAATATTCTTGGTACAGATGTCTAACCGCCTAGTACGGAATTGTACAATCCTATTCCGTGATTTGCGCCATGACTTTGGGGACGTGACTGAATCTAGCTCGTTCTGGTACACATCCATGACGGTACTATTTCGGGATAGAACACACCCGACCTCGGTATGCATCGTGATTCGCCTTCGAACTCGGGTCTGGTCCCTCGAGCTCGAACCTGGCCTTACCCGGACTCGGACTTCTGATGACCTCTCAGGTATATATATATATATATATATATATATATATATATATATCGAAGGCATTCGATCTCGACCGTATACAGATAGTCCCCACATTTCTTAGAGTAAGATGATAAGAAATATTTTTGATCCTCGTTTCCCGAAGTCTTTAGTGATGACATCATTTCTGTGATGCGCGCGTTTGAAGTGACCGAAACGTCCCGTCGGTCCACTTTCCCAAAAAATTGAATGCACGCTAGTATTGGTCAGCCACTAGCGCCGCGAACCGTCGTTGCCCTTCTATAAATATGAGGCGATTCCTCTAAGTAAAGAACTTTACTCTTTCTTTACATCTTCCCCATCTTCATCGCTTTCTCTAATCACCCGTTTTCACCGCCTCTTTAAGTCCCGGAAAATGCCAAGCTCTTGTAGAAAACACCACATCCCCGTGCAACCCGTATTCTTTAGCTTACAGTCATGGCTAAAACTTCCAAAACGGTCCCCAAAAAGGATAAAGCGTCATCTTCTTCTACTTCTCGGCCGACCAAACTGGTGGTGCTGCCAACTCTAGAGGAGATCACCCCCGGCCCTTATGGAATAAAGAAGGACTTCAGTATTGAAAATCCCCCCGACGTCCCAGGCCGATGTGGGCACGCATCTCGATATATTAGCTTGATATCGAAGAAGCTCATCAAGGATGTGAGAAAGGACTGTGGCTGGGGAAATGAGGTCATGATTCAGATCCCGAACCCCGAGGAAAGCATTATTACCCACGTGGAGGGGTTTTTAAGTGTTTACACTTATCCCCTCACACTGGGTCCCCTCGATCTGGTGGTGATCGACTTCTACAAAACATACGAAGTCACCCTCGGTCAGATTCACCCTTCTTTTTGGCGTATCGTGATTATGCTGCGCTTCTTTTCCGAAAAGGCTAAGGGGTTAGAATTCACCCTCAGCCACCTGATTCGATTGTATCGGCCCCATCTATTTCAAGGGCTCATCAAGTTGAAACGTCAAACAACGAAATCCATCTTTGCCAGTACTGACAAGACCAAAGATCGAGGTTGGATGAGCCGGTTCGTCAGAGTAAGAACTTCGGATGTTATCCCCGGGGACAAAATGTCATTCCCGGAGAGATGGAACTTTAATCGTAAGTGGAGTTCCTTTCCTCGGTATCTATTCATGTTCTGCTTCTTCATCTCATAATACCTTTACCCTTCTTTTGGAAGCCACTACCTAGGTGCCCCTCGCAGTGCCGGACCTCGAGGATTGGGTCTGAAAGTTAGCAGCCACCTCTTCCTACGATGAGCGCAAGTGGCGTGAATTAGCGAAGGGCCAGTGGGAGGCCAAGAACCATGGTAAGTGCTTTTCCGAGTTTCAAATACTTTTGATATACTGGTGGTGAAAATTTACTCATGTTTACTTGTGCAGGCCTTGGGGATGCATTTGAGATGAGACTGGCTCCGCCCGGGAAGAAGACCAAGCCTTCGATTCTGAAATCAGAGAAGGACAATAAAAGGAAGAGGGTTTCGAAGCCCGAAGACCCTCAAGATAAGAAAACCCCTACTCGGAGGCTGCAGAAGAGGTTTGCTCAAGCGGGCGCGGATTCGGCCCATTGTTCCTCGGGTGACGAAGAAAATGACGATGAAGAGTCGGCGCTGGTGCCTCGAGCCAGGAAACCCATCGAGGCCGCCAAGCCCTCCGCCCCAGAGACCCATCTTATGGTGAGGGAACTCCGAAAAAAGATGCGGGCAGGGCCCCATGTCCCCAGAGATTGAGATCGTCCCTCCATCTTCAACAACTATATCGGAGGGAGCAAATGCTGACGACC
>NW_017670917.1:59855-83633 GCF_001879085.1 Nicotiana attenuata | reverse complement strand
TAAAATCACCTACTACAATTGAACTAGAATAAAAGATAGACACTTGGAACTGGTTCTTCTATCTGGTTCAAGTAGCTTCAGGTTTGCACGCTTGAATCACACATAAATTGCTTGCAAAATTGCCTTGCTATTTTGCTCTCAATTCACGTTTAACTTCTACTTGTGTGTGTTTCCTGTAAAAGAGAACAACAATGACATTTATGGAGTTAGCAATTAGAGATTGACTAGGATACTGATGCTACTCTTCCATGGTGGAAGAGTTCTAGTTGATCTCATACTCTAACTCTATCCTTTTCCTAAACCGTGTTCTCTTTAAGTAAGGAGTCTTTCTCCTTATCCAATATGCAACCTTTTCAATCATGATCAGGAGATATCACTTCTGATAAGTTAGGTTTATCTCCTTCACATGCATCTCACATGTTTGAGTTGATCATAACTGTGCTTCACAAGATGGACCTGGTCCATGTCTGAGTTCCTTTGTCAGTCTTCAAAACTTCACCTTTACTTGGGCCAATAAATTTCCCCTTTTTGATGATGACAAACTCTGTGTTTTTCACTCACTTAGGCTCTGTCAGAACTCAGCTTATTCATCAATACAAAGTTAGAAATTTTTCACTTATCATTAAGGACCAGGTTCATTAGGTTATAAACATCACTTATTCAGAATATAAAGCACAATATCTTTTCCCCCTTTTGGCATCATCGAAAAGTTGCATAAACAAAGTGTGATTCCCAGAATTTTAACAATTACTCATGGTCACTGGGAAAATTGCAAGTGCAATCATGGATTAATCATCAGTAATCAAGCAAACACATTCAAACTATCAAGGAAATATTAATAATCAACAAGAGTAAAAACAGTAGATTTCATTGATAGGAGATATGTTGCTGCCACAATCCACAAAAAAGCAAAAATATTCAAAACTTGAGCAAAAGAAAGAGAAATCCCTAATCTGGGTCACTGGTGGTACTAGACAGGTTCAGGAGATGAAGGCTAGAAGTCCCTAAGGCTTGGAAGAACTAGAGGGTTGGGTTTTGGCTTGGAGAAGGTGCAGCATGTCTTGAAGAATGCCATCATTCTTCTCCTTTTCCTTGGTGATCTCAGTTCTGAGAGCATCCCTCTCAGATTCAACCTCTGCTAAGCGAGCCTTCAGCCATCTCAGCATCTTTGGCCCTACTTTCCTAAACTAGAACCCTGACTTTACTATTGATAGGTGTCTTCTTGGATGAACCAGGTTCATTGGGAATGGCATTGACTGGATAGTCATAAGCAATCAAAGTATTAATGCCAAAATGGTCCTTGCTTGTGGCCATTTCTCACTTCTTCAGAGGCACCTTGCAACGATCCAGAACAGTAGTCAGAATAAATCTATAAGGGGTGGCATGGACCTTAGAGCCATTGATAACCTTGTCTAGTAGCTTGATGATGAATACATGCCAATTGATTTGCCTTCCACTTTCGAGACACTCCATCAGAACTAAGTCCATATAGTTAGCAATGTGCTTTCTTTCCTGCCTGGGCAGTAGGCACTTGTTGACAAATTCAAATAGGACTTTGTGGCAAGGTTTCATCTCACTCTTGTGCACAAAATTGGCCTCATTCACTTCTTCAACATCATAGAATTTCCTAGTGATTTCAAGGGCAAGAGGAAGAGAATCCAGACTTGGCCATCTTTACCTAGTATAGTCATCATATACCTCAGCAGGCTCTGCAACCTTAGCTTTTCCTTTATCCATCCTCTTCTTCTTGCTTTTAGCCAAAGCCTTTTGTAATTCAACCTCACTCTGTTTCACCGTACTTCTTGTGGCTCTCCCCTTTGGCAAGGGAATTTCAGCAGTTGTTGGGGAATTGGCCTTTCTTTTCTTGGTATTCTTTGTAGTGCTGGGAACCTTAGGTGTTGGTGTTCTCCTTTTCTTGGGATTATAACTGGAACCTACTTTCTTCAGAAGGTCTGCTAGGGTTTCTTCAATAGATGAACCGGGTTCATCCACATGAGAACTTAAATTTAGCAAACCCTCAGCAGCCTCCCCTGATCCACTTCCCCCCGTTTTCTTGCCACTTTCTCCTACAATTTCATCCTCAGTTCCACAAATTGCTGGTCTAACCATCTTAGAGGTGGGTGACGAATCAACCACTTCTATCCTTGTTCCCCTCACATCACAGCTTGCACCCTCACTCTCTTTTTCTTTTTCATTTTTATTTTTACCTCCTCTCCTTCTCAACTCAGCATTTCCATATTTCTAACAGACCCAACAAGAACAAACCTATTTTCTACACTTTCAACCAAAACAGAGCGTACCTCAGACGGGGAACTCTGAATCTTCTCAGAGTCAGAAGACCCAGTTCCTTCCCCCTCACTTGCAGACTTGAAGGAATCGTCTGAGTGTTCAGATTCTTGGGCTTGCCTAGCCTTCAATTGTGCGTTCAATCTTTTTGCCAGTGCACCTGTAGCCACAGTTTTACGAGCGAACATTTTAACACGTCTCCTCCTAGGTTGGGGGGTTGTACTGGGTTGAGGAGGTGTGGAAGAATCAGAAGAGGTAGGTTGTGGAGGAGTACCTGGGTTATCTTGAGGGTTCGACATTGTGACTGATTTCATGAGAGAATTTGTGAGTTTGGCTTTTGGAAGAGAGAACACTTGAGAGTGAAAGAAATTTTGACGGTTTTGGAATAATGAGGGTGGCAGAAGGTGATGAGGTTTTTTTTTTAAAATAGAGAGGCCTAATTAATGACTAACGACACCTTTTTGGAGTCAATTAGAAGTCCAATCAACCTGAATTTCAGGTTGAATAAGCGGTTAGGCTTCCCGAGATTTAGGCATTTTATGTGGTGAGGATTCTATTAGAGACGGAACTGGTTAAAAAAAAGAAACGGATAGGATTTTCTGATATTTTTTTAACATAGATAGGACTCTGCTCATGATTTAAATATTTATATTTCTAATTGTGCAGAGTATAGAAAACATACCTTGTTATTTAGATGAACCAATACTGATGAACCAGGTTCTTCATTTAGAATCCTCTTGATCATGCCTCTATTTTCCAAAGTAGAGAAATTTTTTAGAGATCGGTGAGTCATATCAACACATGTCACAGGAGTATACTATTTACAGTATGAAACTGAGTAAAAATTAATCTAGATATTTACACAAGATCCAGATTTCCTAGCCAAATTTTTTATTCATTGTGCATTCTGAGCTGGTCCGATTAGGTGATCTTAATCATCCCTAATTCTAACATGTTCCTTTCAAAGCTTTCTCTACTCAGTGCTTTAGTAAAGATGTCAGCAATCTGCTTATCAGTATCATAAAATTCTATAGTAATCAATCCTTTCTCATAGTTGTCCCTTAAGAAGTGATGTCTAACATCTATGTGCTTAGTCCTCTTATGATGAACTGGGTTCTTATTCATACTAATAGCACTAGTGTTATCACAAAAAATAGGGATGCAACAAACTTTAATGCCAAAATCCATCAGCTGCTATTTGATCCACAACAGTTGAGCACAACAAGAGGCAGCAGCAACATACTTAGCCTCAGTAGTAGATAAGGCCACTGAATTCTGCTTTTTAGTGGCCCATGATACCAGACATGAACCAAGAAAGTGTGTCATACCTGAAGTGCTCTTCTTGTCCACAAGGAAACCTGCATAGTCAGCATCAGCATATCCCACTAGATTAAAGTTACTACCTTTTGGATACCAAAGGCAAAGGTCAGTAGTGCCTTCAAATATCTCAGTATCCTCTTGATAGCAGTCAAGTGGGATTCCTTAGGATTTGCTTGAAAATGAGCACAAAGCCCTACACTGAAGACAATGTCAGGTCTGCTAGCAGTAAGATACAAAAGTGAACCAATCATACCCCTATACAACTTCTGATCAACAGATGAACCAGGTTCATCTATGTATAATTTAGTAGTTGTTGCAATGGGTGTGTCTATTTCCTTTGATTCATCCATTTTAAACTTCTTAATCAACTCTTTTGCATATTTCTGTTGATGGATCATGGTTCCATTTGAGTTTTGTTTAATCTGTAAGCCTAAGAAGAAGTTAAGCTCACCCATCATACTCATTTCAAATTCACTCCCCGTTAATTTAGCAAATTCCTTACTAAGGTTTTCAGTGGTTGCCCCAAAAATTATGTCATCAACATATATTTGTACCACTAGAAGATCCTTACCTTTTTCCCTCAAGAATAGAGTACTATCAATTTTACCTCTCTTGCAGCCATGTTCAAGCAGGAATTTGGATAGTCGTTCATACCATGCTCTAGGAGCCTGCTTGAGTCCATAGAGTGCCTTGTCCAGTTTGTATACATGATCCGGACACTCCTTGCTTTCAAACCCTGGAGGTTGTTTGACAAATACTTCTTCCTTTAAGTAGCCATTTAGGAAAGCACTCTTGACATCCATCTGGTGAAGAGTAAATTCCATGTGTGCCGCAAAGGCTATGAGGAGTCTTATTGCTTCCAATCTTGCAACTGGAGCAAAGGTCTCATCATAGTATATGCCCTCCTCTTGGCTATAACCTTGAACCACCAATCTTGCAGTGTTCCTTATAACAGTTCCATCTTCATCAAGTTTGTTTCTGAAGACCCATTTAGTGCCAATTACTGATCTATCCTTCGGTCTTGAAACTAGATGCCAAACTTGACTCCTTTCAAACTGATTGAGTTTATCTTGCATTGCATTTACCAGTCTGCATCCTGCAAAGCCTCAGCAACATTTTTAGGTTCAATAAGAGATAGGAAAGCATCAAAAGCACACAGATTCTAATTGAGATCTAGTTTTGATTCCAGAAGTTGGGTCAGTAATTATGTTCTCAATAGGATGAGAACTTTGATACTTGTAAGGTTTTACAACCAACTGGTTTCTGCTTGATGTTTCTCCTATGTTTTGTTGCTGAGGAACAGGCTCATGGACAGGTTCCATTTGAGAGTTAGATTGAGTTATTCTTTGTTCAGTTCCCCCTGTCAGGTTGCCCTGGATGGAAGAACCTGTTCCATCACCTGTTCCTTCTTTTGGTGCAGCTTCAGCTTGGGCTGTGACTTCATTTAAACTTTTTACCAACCCAATAGCTTCATCTTCATGTTCATGTCTCTCAGAAAGAATGTTAGTTTCATCAAAAACTACATGTACACTTTCTTCTACACACATAGTTCTTTTGTTGTACACTTTATAAGATTTGCTATGTGAAGAATATCCCAAGAATACTCCCTCATCACTTCTAGGATCAAACTTACCTAGGGAGTCCTTTCCATTGTTATGCACAAAGCACTTGCATCCAAATGCCCTAAGATGGGATATATTTGGTTTTCTCCCTTTAAGTAACTCATATGGAGTCTTCTCCACAAGAGGTCTAGTCATGCACCTATTAATGATGTAACATGCAGTGTTTACAGCTTCTACCCAGAAGCTATGGGGCAGTTTACTAGAAAGAAGCATAGTCCTAGCCATATCTTCAAGTGTCCTATTCTTCTTTCAACTACTCCATTTTGTTGTGGAGTCCTAGGGCAGAAAAATTATGATATATGCCATGCTCATCCCAAAATTCAGCAAACTTAGCATTTTCAAATTCAGTTCCATGATTAGCCCTAATCGATGCAAGTTGATTACCTCTGAGTTTTTCTAACAAAAGAAGTAAACATGTCAAATGCTTCATCCTTAGAAGTTAAAAACAATGTCCAGGTAAACCTAGAGTAATCATCAACAAGCACCATCACATATTTTTTATTACATCTGCTTAATGTTCTCATTGGACCACAGAGATCCATATGAACCAGTTCTATCGACCTGGTCGTGCTTACCACTTTCTTGCATTTAAAAGAGGACCTTACCTGCTTCTCCCTTTCACAAGCCTCACAAACTTTGTCTTCCTTAAACTTGATGTTAGGCAGCCCTATCACCAGGTCCTTGGAGACTAATTTGTTGAGTTGACTTAGACTTGCATGTCCAAGTCTTTTGTGCCAAAGGAGGGGATCATTGTTCCACACACTTAAGCAAGTGAGTTCATTTTTTGAAAGAGTGGACAGATTTACAATGTATATATTGTTTACCCTTTTTCCCTGCAAAACAATCTTGTCAGTGGTAAGATTTATCACAAAACATTTGGTAAGGTGAATGCTACCAGGTTACCTCTGTCACACAGTTGTGATACACTGATTAGGCTATATTTCAAGCCATCTATTAGGTAGACATTCTCAATGGAGTGTAAGTATGTCTTACTACCTTTCCAACCCCAATGATCTCACCTTTCTTACCATTTCCAAAGGAGACATTACCTCCTTTTAGGTTCTCAAGTGAAAGGAACTGGTTCTTGCTTCCAGTCATATGCTTTGAGCAGCCACTATCCATGTACCATATTTGGCTGCTCCCCTTACTTGGACCTTTGATTCCTCATCGGATTCTCCAATGGCCATCAGTGCTTGTTCATCTCCATCTTCAGTTTCTGAATCCTCATCTAAGCTCTCTCCCCAAGCAGCAACCATAGCCTTTGTTGATCCTTTGTTCTTCTTGGGATGAACCTGTTCCTTCTTCCTGTTTCTTCGTTCAGCCATTTCTTTCTTCCATTCAATTTTCCACTGAGGACAGTTTTTGATCATGTGGTCAGTCTTACGACATATGTAGCAGCCCTCGTTGGTCTGTTTTTCAGGGACCCTTGGTTTGTTGAAGGTTGCACCTCTTGAAGAACCCTTTCCTCTCATTAGATACTTCTTGAAATCCCTCATGATCATAGCCATTTCACCTTCCTCTAGATCTGCACCTTCAGCTATTATAAGGGCCAGGCTCTTTTCCTTCTTGGGTGCATCCCTCTTTATGGTTTGCCTTCTAAGTTCATAGGAAGTGAGATTTCCACTTAGCTCGTCCAACTTGAGAGTGGCAATGTTCTTTGATTCTTGAATAGCAGTGATTTTGCTTTCCCAAGTAACTGGCAAAACCCTTGTCAAAATTTTCTCAACCTTGTCTTCTTCAAGGATAATCCTTCCAAGAGACTTAAGTTCATTTGTTAGTGTTGTGAACCTTGTATACATCTCTTGGGTGGTTTCTCCTTCCTTCAAGGTAAAATTCTCATATCGAGAATACAGCAATGTTCCTCTTGATCTCTTTACTTGAGGAGTTCCTTCGTGAGCCACTTGCAAAGTGTCCCAAATTTCCTTAGCAGTAGTACAACTTTGAATTCTGCTGTACTCATCTGGACCAAGTCCACAGACAAGCCATTTCTTGGCCTTAGCATTCTTTTCCCACTTCTTCAAGTCCTCAGCAGTGCAGTCAGCTCTAGTCTTTGGCACATCCACTCCTTCAGTATTCTTCTTCATGGTATCCAGGGGGCCATTAGTAACAATGTCCCAGAGTTCATAGTCCTCTCCGATGATGTGATCTCTCATCCTGTTTTTCCACTAGGAGTAGTACTAGCCATTAAAGAGTGGAGGCCTAGCAGTGGATTGTCCTTCCCAGTTTCCAGGTGGTGCACTCATCTTGATCTGTTCCTATGGTGTTAGCCTTTTCAAGGATAACCTGCTCTGATACCAATTGATGTTTTATACTTCAATACCACACAAGAGGGGGGTGATTTGTGTGGTGTCTAATTTCTCGCTTAAGTTGTTTATGGAAGGACCTGGTTTTTCTATGTGTTCCAACTACTACTGTTGCGGAATAATAAGTACAGAAATTAAAGAACACAAAGATTTTACATGGAAAACACCTGGCTCACAAGGTGAAAAAACCACGACCTACTTTCCAGCAGGATTTTCCCAAACTCTCCACTAAAATCACTGAGCCAAAAATTGCATTTACAAAACACTTTTGTAAACCTAGGATTAACTCTAATCCCGTTGTAGCACACAACCTCAACTGTTGCGACAACTTCAAGTTAACTCTAACTTGAAAACTCTAAGTACCTAATACAATTGCTTCTAGATAAAGCTTAAAGGTACAATATGAAAACACCTACTACAATTGAACTAGAATAAAAGACAGACACTCGTAACTGGTTCTTCTATTTGGTTCAAGTAGCTTCAGGTTTGCACGCTTGAATCACACATAAATTGCTTGCAAAATTGCCTTGCTATTTTGCCCTCAATTCACGTTTAACTTCTGCTTATGTGCGTTACCTGTAAAAAGAGAACAACACTGATATTTATGGAGTTAGTAAATAGAGATTGACTAGAATTCTGATGCTACTCTTCCTTAGTGGAAGAGTTCTAGTTGATCTCAACCTCTAGCTCCTTCCCTTTCTTAAACCGTGTTCTCTTTGAGTAAGGAGTCCTTCTCCTTATCCAATATGCAACCTTTTCGATCAGGATCAGGAGATATCACTTCTATTAGGTTAGGTTTATCTCATTCATGTGCATCTCACATGCCTGAGTTGACCATATATGTGCTTTACTAGGATGGACCTGGTCCATGTCTGAGTTCCTTTGTCAGTCTTCAAAACTCACCTTTACTTGGGCCAACACAAACGTAATTGAATACCTCTTGAGGTATTTCTGAAGGCTGACGTTATTGAAGCCCTTGGATTATTCGAGGGCTGAATTTATCGAGGCCCTCAGATTTTTTGGCGGCTGAATTTATCGAAGCCCTTTATATTTTGCTTTTGCCAGGGGTAGCCTGATTTAACCGATTTTTACAAAGTGTTTAAAGGCCTTTAATTTATAGCGGAAGTCGGAGGTCTCCGAGCCGTATTATTTTGGCCGTAGCCTTTATATGACCGTAGTCTTTAGTATGGCCGTAGCCTTCGGGTATGTCACTTGGACTTGTTTCCCGATAACTTTCCGAACTTTTTCGAAAAGTTAGTCCCCGAGTATATTGGCCTTGGCCTTTATTTCAAGTGGTGCCCCTTTGAGGTTTTATAAGTCCGAGTTTTCGATGACTCGGATGTACCGACTGTTAATGACAATCCCCGAGTATTCGGTGGTGCTTTTATGCTTTGGCTCTTGAGCCGTTTCCCGTAGGATTATAAGTGTAGAGTTCGTGTAATAGTAGACTTCTTCGAGACACCAAGTGTTTTTGATATTAACAAAATGCTTCTTCAAATAATTGATACATGCGTACATGCTTTGCCGTCGGGGCTTGACTATTCTATATGGACACGGTTCATCTGACTGTTTGGCCCATTATAAAATTTTCCTATCGAGGCCCTCTTAGGCGTGAAGTATTTTCCTTGAAAATATAATCTCCAAGGGTGATACCCCCCAGTATTCGAGGTTGATTGAAAAGAAACCTTAGATACTGTTGAGTTCTCCTTAGGTAGCACATAATTGTTCCCTCGTTAAAAACCTTGCCGGTAAAACCCATTTGGCACAAAATCCGATCTAAGGAAAAAACAGTACAACACATGTTTTAAAACCTAAGGCCTTCGTGTAGAAATACGATGCTTTCGTGATCGTATGCCCTCGGTCGAAAACCTGTAATGAGTTAGTATTAAACTCAAATGGACAAAAAGGATAAAGTCGTACCTTAGCAGTAGTACCGTTTGAGCAACGATATGTTCCAATTGTTTGGAAGTTGTTGGCCTTCCATTGTGCTGAGTTTGTAAGATCCTTTACCGACAACTCCGAGGACTCGGTACGGTCCTTCCCAGTTTGGGCCAAGTTTCCCTTCATTTGGGTCTCGAGCATTGAGGGTGACTTTCCGTAGGACTAGGTCCCCGATTCCAAAATGTCGAAGGTTGGTTCTTCTATTATAGTATCTTTCGA
Organism: Nicotiana attenuata; assembly: GCF_001879085.1. Lineage (NCBI taxonomy): Eukaryota > Viridiplantae > Streptophyta > Magnoliopsida > Solanales > Solanaceae > Nicotiana > Nicotiana attenuata. Next base: position 73,942 of record NW_017670917.1, on the reverse strand, counting down.
TCCTTTGCTTCTATGCGGCCATCCGAACGAGCGCCGCTTCTCGCTTTTCGTCTAATAACTCGAGGCTGGCATTCATGGCCTCGTGATTTGACTCCTCCGATGCATGCCGAAACCTGACGCTGGGTTCTCCAACTTCGACGAGGATGACAGCCTCGGAGCCATATACTAGAGAGAACGGGGTGGCCCTCGATTCTTTGTAGTCCGATGGGAGTTTTCCATTCTTCAAATAGTCAATATATTTATTCCTCCAATCCCATGTTAGGCTTGTTGAATTTATCTCGGCATGACCCTCTTCAACCACAGACCTTGATAATTGGACAACAGCCCCCGGGACGATGTCGTCTTTTTCAACCGAGGATCCCAAATTAGCAAGTGCGTCGGCTTTGCTATTTTGCTCTCGAGGCACATGGTCCAGAGTCCACTCCTTGAAGCGGTGTAGAGTTACCTGTTGTTTATCCAAGTACCATTGCATTCTGTCTTCCCGAACCTCGAAGCTTTTGTTTACTTGGTTTACGACCAATAGAGAGTCGCTCTTGGCCTCGATGACTTCTGCTCTCAAGCTTTTAGCTAGCTCAAGACCTGCAATCATGGCCTCATACTCGGCCTCATTGTTAGTTAATCTTGGAGTTTTGATAGATTGCCTAATAGTATCACCTGTGGGTGGTTTCAAGACAATGCCGAGCCCGAACCCCTTCACATTCGAGGCACCGTCCGTGAAAAGGGTCCATACCCCCGATGCTATGCCCGTGTTTAGCAGGAGTTCTTTCTCTACTTCGGGTACGAGGGTCGGCGTAACATCGGCCACGAAGTCAGCTAGGATTTGAGACTTGATGGCCGTTCGGGGTTGATATTCGATATCATACCCGCTAAGCTCGACGGCCCATTTGGCCAATCGGCCTGATAGCTCGGGCTTATGCAAAATGTTTCGAAGGGGGTAAGTGGTTAATACACATATAGGATGATATTGAAAATATGGTTTTAACTTTCGAGATGCGCTTATTAATGCAAGTGCTAATTTTTCTAAGTGAGGATACCTAGTTTCAGCATCTCCTAGAGTTCGGCTTACGTAATAAACAGGAAATTGCGTACCTTGCTCTTCTAGAACTAGTACCCCACTTACCGCTATCTCGGTAACTGCCAAGTATAGATAAAGCCTTTCATCTTCCTTCAGGGTGTGAAGCAAAGGCGGGCTCGACAGATATCGCTTTAATTCTTCCAAGGCTTGCTGACATTCCAGGGTCCACGCAAAATTCTTTTTCTTTTTGAGCAAAGAAAAGAACCGGTGACTCCGATCTGACGACTTCGAGATGAATCGACCCAAGGCAGCTATTTGCCTTGTTAGCCTTTGCACGGCCTTCATACTATCCACGATCGTGATATCCTCGATAGCCTTGATTTTAGCCCGAAGGGCATTACGTTGTAACAATAAGTTCCAAACTTATTTATAAATGAAGTCATTTCCTGGTCCTCCGAGTTTTGAATTTGATTGTACCCGGATTATGCATCGAGAAAAGTTAGGGTCTCGTGGCCAGCCATGGCATCGATCATTCGGTCGATGTTTGGAAATGGGAAAGAATATTTCGGACATGCTTTGTTGAAGTCCTTATAATCCACACACATTCTAAGCTTATTTCCTTTTTTAGGAACTATAACTACATTTGCTAACCATTCGGGATACTTTACCTCCCGAATAGATCCTATTTTAAGGAGTTTTGTTACCTCGTCTTTTATGAAGGCATGCTATACCTCGGACTGAGGCCTCCTCTTTTGCTTTACCGATTTGAACCTGGGATCGGTGCTCAACCGATGTGTGGTGATTTATGGCTGGATCCCTGTCATATCTAAGTGGGACCAATCAAAGCAATCCATGTTGTCAATAAGAAATTGAATGAGTTTTTCCTGAGTTTGTGGGTTAATCCCGTTCCCAGGTATACCTTTTTCTCGGGCATGCACTCGATCAAAATGACCTGCTCCAGTTCCTCGATAGTTGATTTTGTCGCATCAAATTCTTCGGGAACGACGAAGGTTCGCGGAGTAAGGAAATCCTCATCTTCGTCTTCGATCACCTGTTGCTTTGACTCCATCGAGGCTGGAGGCGATAATTGCTATTTGGCGGCCTACTTATCGTTAGGGCTTGACTTCTCCGAGGTCGGAGGCTCTGGAATCGGCCCTACTTCCTCGATCGCAAACATCTCTTTTGCAGCATATTTCTCCCCGTAGACCGTTTTTATCCCTTCCTCTGTTGGGAACTTCATCATCTGGTGAAGAGTTGAAGGTACTGCCATCATGTTGTGTATCCATGGTCTCTCGAGGAGTGCATTATACCTCATATCACCTTCGATGACATGGAACATTGTATCTGGCATGGTCCCGGCTACGTTTACTGGCAAGATGTCTCTCCCTTTATTGTTTCGCTTGCCATGTTAAAGCCATTCAGGACCCGGGATGCAGGTACAATCTGATCTTGTAGGCCGAGTTGTTCCACGACCCTCGATCTTATTATATTTGCTGAGCTACCTGGATCCACTAAAACACGTTTAACTTGAATTTTATTCAAAAGGATAGAGATTACCAGGGCGTCATTGTGAGGCTGAGATATGCCTTCTGCTTCCTCGTCACAGAATGATAAGACGTCCTCGGGCACATAACTCCGAGTCAGTTTTTCACTGGTGCTCGATACTTTGGTACACTTGATCATGGGTCATTGAGGGACGTCGACTACGCCAATGATCATGTGGATTACATGTTGTGGTTCTTCTTGTTCGTTTCTCCTTACATCTCTCTCCATGAGGTGATTCTTAGCCCGATCTGTCTGCAATCTTCTGTCCGATGACCATGTGTGCCATGATACTTGCACATCAAGTTTGGGTTTCTTTGAGAAGGATCAGTTTGTATTGGCCTGGGCCACTTGGTGTCTTTAATTCTCCCAATAGCGGAGACAATCCGTGATGCATCGATGCTAAAGTTGTATTCTGATAATCGAGGAGCCTCGGTAGAGTCAGAATGCTTGTCGAACCCGCTTTTGCTCATGAGTCCCCGAGAGCTTTGACCTCGATCGTTTCTCAGATCGCTCCGAGGAGTATTGCGGCTCGGGCCGCTGCTCCTTCGATCAGCATATGGCTGATACCGCTCTTTGTTGAATCTCGATCCCCAGTCTGTATCCCTAGGGGCTTGGCTACGAATCTGTTAGGATACACTGAACTCGAGGGGGCTCCCAACTAGTCGTCCTCGACCCTGATCTTTGACTGATAACGATTGTGCACATCCGACCATGTCACAGTTGGATATTCAATCAAGTTCTGCCTCAACTGCCGAGAAGCAATCGAATTCCTTTCATTCAGACCTTGCACAAAGGCTTGTACTGCCCAGTCATCGGAAACCGGGGGTAATTCTATTCTTTCCATCTGAAACCAGGTCACGAACGCCCTTAGCATCTCGTCGTTCCTTTGCTTAATTTTGAAGACGTTCAACTTTCTCGTGGCCACCTTTATGGTCGCGGCATGCGCTTTCACGAAGGCATCTGCTAACATAGCAAATGAATCAATAGAGTTAGGAGCTCAGTTGTGATACCAAATCATGGCTCCCTTTGATAGTGTTTCTCCAAACTTTTTCAACAACACTGATTCGATCTCGTCGTCATTCAAGTCATTTTCTTTGATTCCGCAAGTGTATGAAGTAATATGCTCGTTGAGGTCGATTGTTTCATTATACTTGGGTATATCGGGCATGCAAAATTTCTTAGGGATGGGCATTGGAGCAGCGTCTGAGGGAATGGTTTTTGTATGAATTTTTTAGCGTCTAGACCTTTCAAAACTGGAGGTGCCCCGGTATCTGGTCTACACAGGAGTTATAAGTCTCCACCTTCTTCTCATTGTCTTCGATCTTCTTTTCTCCGGACTCAATCCTCTTAGTGAGTTCTTCGAGAATTTTCATAATCGTGGGGTCAGTCCCCGAGCCATTTTCATTAGACCTTTCTGGCATTGGCTCAGCACATCGATTGTTTTCATGTTCAGCTACGCTTGGGGTTTTATTTTGACTTTGGAGTTGAGCGATGGCGATTTGCTGAGCCTGCAGCATCTCGTATATTACTTGGAGATTGACTCCTCCATCTCCTGCTCCTGGCGTTCCTTGGTCCCCCGGTCGAGCATCCCTGCGTACGCTCCCTTCGGGGTCTGTGCCTAGGCTGGTGTTTATAGAAATATGAGAACCAACATCAACTGGTTCCATGTTTGGCAGTTCCCCAGGGTTTATCGGTGGCACACCGACCCCTACATTGTTGTTTTCCCCAAGACCCTCATTGTCATGAGCAGGTACGTTTTGTGTGCTAGACATACTTAAGCCTGAAAATCAAAAGATCTTGACAAGAAAAAGTGTAAAGATAACGTGTGTAACGAGAATCAGTAAAGAAATAATCACTATTATCTTTAGCCCCACGGTGGGCGCCAAACTGTTTACCTCGAAAATACGAGTAACAATTAAATTTGATTTGTGGTTTTAAAGATATGTGATTTAGTTCAATACCAATTAATAATCAAGAAAAATGAAGTAGAAATGAAAGATACAAATGAATCAAACCAATGTTATTTAGCAGCAGTGACCTCGAGACGGTGACCTCGAGGTGGCTTAGGGCAGTAAGAACAATTAGGTAGGAAAATCAAAGTAAGAACAGTCAAGCTAAGGGACAATTCTGATGAACAGCAAGCAAAAGGTAGAGAGTATATTCTTTGCTCAGTAAAAGATGGTCCTACAAATGATTGGGATCCCCTTTATATAATGGGGAAACCCTAAATAAGGAATATTTCCATTTACAGTAGGGAATATTCTTGGTACAACTGTCTAACCGCCTAGTACGGAATTGTACAATCCTATTTCGTGATTTGCGCTATGACTTTGGGGACGTGGCTGGAATCTAGCTCGTTCTGGTACACATCCATAACGGAACTATTTCGGGGTAGAACACACCCGACCTCGGTATGCATCGTGCTTCGCCTTCGAACTCGGGTCTAGTCCCTCGAGCACGAACCTGGCCATACCCGAACTCGGACATCTGATGACCTCTCAAGTATGTATATATATAGAGAGAGATCGAAGATATTCGATCTCGACCGTATACAAATAAGTTAATTAAATTATACTGAGAAACTTACATACACTAGTGGAGTTTATACTTGTGGTAAGCTGCTTTTCTTTGCCTAATCTAATATGAGCGAGCACTAATAATATTGACCGGATCATTGAACGTAAGCGAACAACAATAATACCATGTTTTGATTAAAAAATGAAAGGAGTTGCGACACTCTGATGTTGAAAATGATGTTCGTGAACTTATAAAATTGAAGAATGAGTAAAGCAAGTGGAGATGCAAAAAGAGTTGAAAAATGATTAGTGATGATAAAGAATATAATGTTTAGTTGGAACCACTCGCAATCTACAATTGAGGGTTCCATTGCATTGGAACTATCTCTTTGTCACAAATTTCAGGACTAATACTTGTTATACCCTGTATAGGTAAGGATTTAAGTTATGTACCGTCAAACCTCTCTATAACAATATTTTTTGTTCCGAATTTTTTTTTTGTTATAGCGAGGTACTGTTATACAGAATATATATTATAAAATAGCATGAAAATTGGTTATATAAATAGCTTGGTTTTTATGGTGAAAAGTTGTTATATAGCGATGTTATTATAGAGAGGTCTGACTGTATATTGATATTGTAAAAATAATTACACTATCAGAAAGTTAACCGGCCATAACAGGTCATTACTCTAGCCGTGTTTTGCTCATTAGCCAACAAAATTACTCCTACATGAAAATCACTAAAAATTGACATAAATGACTCTTAAGTTTGAAAGCAGGTCTAAAGTTGTTCTGATTCACACCATCAATACATAAAATTAAATTTATTTAAAAAAAATTGGAACCTAAAGCAGAAAAATTTGGTCTCCAGGATCATATAGAATGAAAAAAATGGGGAAGTTATGCAATAACAAGTTCTAGAATAGAGAAGATCACCTCATAAATTGCATAACAAAAGTAATAAGTATATTTGGGTGACACTACAAGAGATTTTTTTTCCTTATAATTATGCTAAGAAAATTAGACCTTAATGTGAATGTCCTAAAAAAGATTAAATTGACTTGTCTTTCACAAAATTAAGGCAGTTCAAAATAATCATATTTCATTGGTTTAATTGATAAATCAATTGATAATTACTAACCTGATTGTATTGGGAAAAAAGTTGAATTTATATTGAAGATGACGTGGCATGACACGTGGACTGGACAAGTGGTCAAAGCGTAACAGTTGGGAAAAAGGTACGGGAAATGACAGGTACGGGAAGAAGAAATGAAATAGGCACGAGAAGCAGTTTAGACACGAGTCTCGTACCAATTCGAAGTCATTTAAAGCCAGCGGGTCGAAAGGCATTGAAGACATGAATCTGAAGACAAAAAGGAGTCCAAATTCAGTATTAAATACCTGATACGTTAGAAAATTGGTATTTAATAGGAATGATTGTGTAACGGCTCATTTAATGTCATTTATTGTCCATAATTGTCTCATTAAAGCTTAGATTTATTTCCTTTACCTAGAATCAACTATAAAAGGAGGAAATTGTATTGGAAAAAGGACATGACTTACCTCATACTGAAATAAGAACTTTTGCTTACTGCTTTATTATTATTCTCAGAAAGTCTATTATTATTTTGGTCTCTTGATTATCAGTAACCCGATTTTTCATCTCAAATTCTAATATTATCCAAAAATTTATTTCTTTGGCGAAACACTGATATCGAAATTATACCATCAATACATAAAATTAATGGCTTAGTACAACCTATGTCTTATTAGTTGGCTAATGGCTTAGTACATTTAAAAATCGATAAACTAACCGTTAAATAAAATATCCAATGATCTACCCGATAAGCAGCCCTAGATGAAATACCGATAATACATCTTAACTTTTCACAGAGGACTTTAGTTACCAATTTCCAGAAATTAAAGGGGGTTAAGCGCAATCCAAATAAACCTCAGGTGGTCTAAGTAAAAACTACTTTAGGAGCCGGCCCAATCTCAATTTAGGGTTCTGTAAAACCCTAGAAGCCGCTACCTTCTTTGTCCTATATAAACAACACACAGATCTTCCAATTCTCACAATTGTTTCGTCGTTGTCCCTCTTCTCCTCTTCTCTTCAACAGGAGCCGCCACAATCTCAATTATTAATTTTTTAATGATTTGTGTTTATGTGCATATTATGTGTTTGTGAAAATGCGTCGATTTACTGATTACCAGCGATGTCTACTTTAAAATGGCCGTTGTGTATGAGCCGACGCTATATGTATATTTCCGGTTCTGCCTCAGAAAATTTTCCATTGGCTCTTTAGAGAGCTGCTTGAGTCAGATCTGGAGATATTTTAGTATCAATCAACAATTCTATTTCTATTTCTTTTTTTTTGTTTTTTGATTTTTTGAAAATGAAGTAAAGGAGATGGAGGTGATGATTATTTCCCCAGATGATCGAAGCTGAAATTACTGAGCTCTTTTTTATGTATTTTCTTCCTTCGGGGAGAAAATCCAAGCCAGATATTCTGATCCATCTCATTTCACTGCATATTTTCCTTTGAATTTAAAAAAAAATATTATGAGTAAAATTGATAAATTAAGTTTACTTTTTGTTATGTTGAAAAACGATTATTTGAACAAAGTAAAATTGATAGTTATTTTGATTGAATTTTTTTGTGGATGTGATGATTATTTCCCCAGATGATCGAAACTGAAATTACTGAGCGCTTTTTTATGTATTTTCTTCCTTCGGGGAGAAAATCCAAGCCAGATATTCTGATCCATCTCATTTCATTGCATATTTTCCTTTTAATTTTAAAAAATAGAATTATGAGCAAAATTGATAAAACGATTATTCTTATTTGAACAATGTAAAATGGATGGTGATTTTGATTGAAGTTTAATATGGATGTGATGATTATTTCCCCAGATGACCGAAACTGAAATTACCGAGCGCTTTTTAATGTATTTTCTTCCTTCGGGGGGAAAATCCAAGCCAGATATTCTGATCCATATCCTTCCATTGCAATTTTTCTTAATTTAGTAGAAGTGATTAGTCTTAAAAAATTAAAAAAAATTGTTGGTTAAGTTGAGTAATTTAGTTGTTAATAGAATTTGATTGAATGTATATATGGATGTGATGATTATTTCCCCAGATGATCGAAGCTGAAATTACTGAGCGCTATTTATGTATTTTCTTCCTTCTGGGAGAAAATCCAAGCCAGATATTCTGATCCATATCTTTCTTCTGTTTTTCCTTTATTTTTGAATATTCATATTTGATTTGAAATCTTATTGAATTCAGTAAAAATTTTAACCTTTTGTTTACTTTGAATATGTTACAACTATTACAATAATTAATAACTTTAAATACTATGTAATTATAATTATAAAGTATCTCTTTAGCTCCTTTGGATAGTAATTATGTCAAATTAAAGTAGACGAGCAAAAGTTTTCCAAACTTGTTTAGGTATATATTTCTTGATTATTTTAGGAAGCATACAATCGAGCAATTATGGGAAATATATTTCTTAAAATAATGACCTACAATATATATATATATATAGACTCTAGAATTAGAACAGCACTTACTAGGGCTTCAGGAGCGGTATAAGAGTTTGTATTAGCTTCGAGCACGTAAAAGAGTTTGTATTACTAACTTTGTGCTTTTAGCAAGACTAATAGGGGACGAGGCTTTTGACCATAAATTAGATGTAGTTTTTTTTTAAAAATTTAAAATGAAATTTTTGGCTAAGCTTATAAGCTGGTCAAACTGACTTATAAGCACTTTTTGGCTTATCTACACGTTTGGTAAATTAAAATTTCTTATAAGCCAAAAATAAGCCATAAGTTGGTCTCTTCCAACTTATCAAATTTCAGCTTATAAGCACTTTAGATTTGACCAAAATATTTATTATTTTATCCCTTAAATACTTTTTTTAAAATAAAATTCTTTGTATACCCAATTTTTTAGTTGCTTATTATTAATTTCAGCACTTTTATCTAAACATGTAACTGCTTATTTTTTAGATCAGCTTTAGCACTTAAAAGTGCTTTTCTGCACATATGCTTATCAGCTACTCTAAATCAGCTAAGCCAAACGGGCTCTATGTCATTATAATTCTTATTTAAAAATAATTATAACATATATATGAAAAATATAGTCAAAGAGTACAACAAATTTACTCCCAAAATAGTTGCTATGACTAATAAATTGAGGCGAAGGAAGTTCATGTAAGGTTTTACTAATTAAGGAAAATTGAATCAAAGTAAAACATGTTCACCAATTGCCGCATGATTTACTTTTTAAGAATTGAATTGTTGTAGTTCTGCTTCAAAAGTGATGCACGATATCAATGATTTTTAGGAAAAAGGGTTAAAAATATCCCTCTACTATATAAAAAGTGTTACGAAACTTAGCTTAAAGTAATAATATAAAATAAGAAAATAGATAAGAGGTATAGAGAAAGAGAGGAGAGATTCTTATTTCTTCCATGTATTCAAGTGTACCCAATGTGATGCCAAAACCCTCTATTTATATGATTAAGGCATTCAAAAGAATGTCATAAACATGACATTAAACATTTGAGATCATGGAGGAAGATCATGGGGAGGTTATGGAGGTATGGGAGTTACAACTATAATGGTGAGAAGTAGTGGGAGTTATCTACATAATGGAGAAGAGTAGTGGGAGTAACTTTTTTAGGATCTATAGAAACCTTGTGGGAAAAAATCTTAGTGAAGGAAAAAGAGTACACATATCCTGTAATACGCATTATTTGTTGCCTCATTAAAAACCTTGCCAGAAAAAATCCAGTGGGGTAAAATCTTAGCTAAGGATAAAAGAGTACATCGCGTATTTGCCTCCCCCTGATGAAAACAACACTTTATATTTCGGAGACGACGAATTCCAAGCTTGTATAACAACTTCTCTAATATTGAGATTCGCAATGTCTTGTGAAGAAGTTTGTTATATTATCACTTGAACAAATTTGTTGAAGAACTTTGGTGAATGTGCTTTATTTTGACTCCTTCGATAGTCCTTCTTTCAATTGATATAAGCAAACACCATTATCTTCAGTATTATTGAAATCTTCTCTTCGAAGTCAAGTCACACGTCTGTTGTGTGCTGAGCCTCTTGTTTTATCAGTTGCTTATCTTGGCATGACTTGAATAAGTATCAACAATTAACTGCCTTGTAAAATGATAATATAGCAGTACTCTCACATGCAAATAGAATGTTCGAAGAACGAATTTCAGGAAAATGCCTGCATTTGCATAACCCAACAAAATCTTGGCAATATTTGTTAGAATAAACAAATCTACATCAAGTATTCCTTTCGAAATATAATACTAATTGTATTCCAATATCTCCACATTGGAATAAAACTATATCTTAGTAGCATATTGTTATACTCATGGTTCTAGCCAGATATATTAGTGTACCAATTGCACTAGACACAAAAATAAATTATGTACGCCATGATCGCTCTAATCTACATAAGGATCTGTCGAAGATTTATTTAATAAATTTCTTGGGAACCTTAATATGCTTCAGAACAATTTAAATCATTCAGGAATATTAACTATGTGCATATCAAATGTATTGTCAGACCAAAATCTGAAATGACTCCATTCCCCACAAGAGAACATGTCTCATAATACCAGGATATTTACGAAAATTTTGTGCCACAAGTCGTCTTTATGTCTATCGACTTGATTTTTCATTTCACTTTCAGGTGTGGGGACTATCCGTCCAACTTTACATTTTTCAGGTGAAGTCAATTTTCATTGCATATTTTTCATTTGGCCAATTATTTATCTGTCCAAATTTCATGACAGATTTGAGCTCAAGATCCTCGTCAATATTAATCATATTGAGCGCTACATTATATCAACAATATCGTCAATGATCATTTTACATCGGTTCCATCATTAATCAATAAAGACGTAACTTATCGAGATCTCATTATTTTCAGGTACCTGAGCCTCTTCCATGAGGTCTTATAAAGTGTTATGTCATGGTGCTCTTATAAAGCACTTGCCTCCTTATTATGACCATCTTGAACATTTGATCCTCTCCTTCTTCAAGGAGTTTTATCTTTGGAACCGATTAGTCTATTATGCTCCATGCGTCCCATAGACTATATCATGAACTTTATTCTATTTGGAGCATTAACAACTGAAATATGTCATTTAGCTTTGGGTCAGCAAATGCGCTTGGCATTATTTTGCAAATGAATTATCACTTGAACTTCAAGTTCACATTTTCTTGTATGGGGATCTAGTATACTCATAATAATTCATTCCATGTATTACTTTTTTTTCAGCTGCTCATTTTCTCCCCCTAATGTTGGGATCACCAACACATATCCCCAACCTTCATTGAGACAAATCTTTGTGCATTGTGGTGGCACAATTAAATCATATAGTACATCCATATTTCTAGATGAAAATATTTGGTTCCTGACCCTGAACCAATTATGATGGGGAAAATTTATCATAACTTGTTGGCTAGATGCGTACAAGTGCTGTTGTATATTAAATAATATACTTAATACAAAATTTCTATTTGGAGTTTTGTTCTCATAACCAATGGTTTAGCTATAATTGGAGGTTATACAATTTCTGCTAAACCAACTTAGATTTAAACCAGCATTATCAAGATAAATTATCATAATATATATTCTGGAACTATGCTCTAATAATTTGAGCAAACAACCTTGCAAAAACCAAAGTGCAAGTTGATAACAAACGCACATGTGACCATACAATAGATGCATCTATTAAAATCATATAATAGTAAACGATCCACATGGCAGGTGATTGGGCCCATACATATATATCACCTTTTATTCGTTTCAGATATCAAGGGATTCAATCCCAACCTTAACTGGTATATCATGAGAAAAAAAACATCACAAGAGAATTCTTAAAGAATTTTTCTTCTATTTCTTTAATATATGCCAATGTGAATTCTCAATCAATTTTCACATCATAATTGAACCAGGATGGTCAACCGATCATGCCAACTAATATTTGTTTCAATAAACCTCTAGTTTACTTATGGCATGTGATTCCATCACGATGCTTATACATCTGTAGTACAAATAGAAGAAAAGTCGGGTAACCTTTCATATTTACCCGGTATGTTATACTAATATCAAGATAATCAATCTTCCTTTCATTTATAGTCTCAATATGCCAACCACTTTGACTAATACATTTGAGACTCAGAAAGTTTTTTTTGAGACTTACTACAATATCAATGTCATGAACAATTTTATTCGTCCGGGTAGTAACAAATTAGCTCTTCCGGAGCTCGTAATTGATTTTGCACTACAAGATCTTTTGTCACACCATCCATATGGTGAATGTCTCCTTCACGAAGAAAATCATATTATAATAATTGTCATGGTCAAAATCATCATAAGCAAAATCATTTCTTGCTTTACTTTTGCCTTTAATAACTTTTTATAAGGCATGTCAAATTATTTTTGGCGTACCACATGTACGCGACCAATGACATATTCATGTAATCACACAGTAATATTCATTATCTCTCTTTCTCTCAAACCTCCCTTAGAGGTGAGTTGTGGTGTGTATCCAATCATGCATTACACGTCTTTATTTATTACTTTTATCACATATTGTTACATTCACCTTCAGGAATGAATATGCATTCTTAATGCACAAGTCACATTCTCTTCAAAGAATGGAGTATAATTATCACTATGTGCTTTATAAATTTTTCATACCAATTTGATGGTAAATATTTCCTTCACCAATTGAAGGATTACTTCGAGAACCCTTATTGTTCTCATTTTTTACAATTACCATAATGATGACTATTATTATTTGATCAATGGCACGACCATGTTCATTGGTCAACCACTTGTCTTCATTTACTTATTATGCATTGCTACCATATTCACTTCAAGAATGGTACAAATCAAGTGGGACAAGATTCATGCTTTTCCATGAAAAATATATTACTTTTCTTTAGTCATCACTATGTCATCCATATGGTGCATTGGAACTCAAACCCAATGCCTGACCCATATAATGACATGTTAGGCCATAATGAGTTTGGACTCGAACCCAACTTTTACAATCATGGATCATCAGGACTCAAAACCCGATGTCTTACCCTCATGGTGCGTTGGGACTTGAATCCACCGTCTTATCCTTATATAATGTTTATCACAAATGGTTTGATTCACATCAGGAATGGAATATAATTTTATGTAGCCACATAGTAAAATCTATCATAAAAATAAGCAAAATAGAAATGATAAGAACTACTATCAATAAAAATATGATAGACTACAAACTCGTGTACTAGTATCCTATGTATAAACATGTCAATAAGAGAGTCACCATGTAGCGTTATTACTATGTGATGTATTACTGCAAACTAATGCATGATGATTAAATAAAATGCACACAAGAATTGAAACACATAACTAAATATAGTTAACTTAAAAAAAACAAATAATCTTAAGTAATAACTATTGCTAGCATATTCTGTTTTAATACAGATGATGTCAAAATAGGCTAGTAAACATAATGATATCACTTTGTCAATTATCAGCATAAAAATGTTGCATCTAATTAGATTAGGCCATCGATCTTAAAAATCCTCGTTAATACATAACATGACCAGAATGTTTTTTAATGTTTCACAAAGATCTTTTAATATCATAGAAAATCAATGATAGCATGATGTTATAATTGTATAAGATCAATTTTAGAACTAGGAACAAAGATAGTGGACATATACAGCCATACGAGCATGAAAACTTAAAATCAAAGCTTAGTTTTTTCTAAACAAAGCAACTACAAATCTTAAATTTTAACATAAGCAAAATACACAAAATAATACTCCCTGGACAATAGAGGCAAACTAAACATTAATATGGCATACATAATAATGCCCATATTTCCATTGGTTCAACCAAATTGGTTCAAGGTTGTCGACCATTCATATCTTCTAGGTTGATTAAAGCTTCGTGCCGATAACGT